>NC_136935.1:10758245-10836281 GCF_949987615.1 Pollachius pollachius
TGGGCTCATTTTTGCTGTTGATTTATTTTCATTCAAAAGGTCTGACAAAAACCTATTGATACAAGACTGGATGTTTAAGATGTTTGCTACCATTTCCCCAGAGATTTGCTCTTTCGTAATTTACCATTGTAAGCATTTGTGACTGTATTTGTCCAGAGCGTCCTACAGTGAATTATTGTAAATGTGTAGTGTGTTATAGAGGAGTTGATGTTTACAAGTCCACCGCAGACATTGGCGTTCAAACCCAAAACCTTAACAACAAGAAAAAAAGCCCCTAAACACCATTAGACTACTCTGCTACTGCTACTGTGAGCTTGTCTTTACTGCATTTTGATCTGTCTGTTGGAGGAGGAGGAGCTCAGATTGATTAATGCTTGCATAACGGATGTAGCTTAGCATAGCATGGTATAGGAATCGATCGGAGGCGAGAAACAGTCTGTGAAAGCATATTCATTCCTCCAACGACTAAACGGATGAAGCTCTGATGTCATTCCAAATCACTAAATCACTAACGTATATGCAGCCCTGTCAGATAGACGGTGGTTACGCTGTCGTCACATTCAAAATCATTACATCATGCTATGACATAAATTTGCTATCATTTACTTGATCTCAACACAACGACAATACTGACTGTTATTCAGATCATTTGATGTATTTCAAAAATCTTACTGGGTATTTGTGCAGATTAGAGTTTCCTTAGATTCAAGTCCACAATCTGGATACAGCTAGACATTGGAGATTAAAACACCAGTCCTCTATCCTGGCCCCTATATGACTATTTTTTTAGAAATGACGAACCAAAATCGGGTTTCCCTAATCTACAAATGTCTTGACCTAGTTAAATTAGGACAGCTGAGCATGTGATGTGTGAGATACAACAAATATAGTTTTCAATAAATATAAGATAATGAAAGATGAATAAGAAAGAGGAGGGAGATATGTATTGGAGACAGAAAATAGTGACAGAGAGAGAGAGAGATTGCGAAAGAAAGACATATTAATTGTTTGCCGTGCTAGGCTGAGGTGCTATCAAGGTGAGGTTGTGGGTTCATGGCAACACACCACTGATTAACATAATATAATAACGTTTATACGTCTGCATGATTCAAAGCACTTTTGCTTTGCAAACTTGACAGTTGTTGAACCTTTTACCTTTTATAATAAAAGGTTCTACATCTATTGTTTGCCACGTATTACGTTATCATTATTTCGGAAGAAAGTTTGGGTTTCAGTTTATGGACTGATAACCTTAGATATAAACAGAACAAATAAGACAGTTCTATCACCCTTCCACAGTAAAGGAGATGGGCTGTTTTCAACGGCTCGGTAGCGACAGTTTGCCCTTGAAAAGTGACAATCCATCAATGTCTATTCAGCAAATGACTAGAATCAAACACGGCAAATGGAGGCTGGCATTATTAATTGATGAGCGAATTACACTCATAACCAGATAAATGCCTATCAGTCTTTGCGCTCCCAGCTTATAAGGAGGAGTGTGGGAAGGAAATTGAATTCTCAGGGACATACATTTTGACTAAGGGAAGAGATTACAGTTGGTGCCTGGTCTAATAGGAAAAAAAAGAAAAGGGGTGGGGGTGAAATTAATTTTGGTGACATTTATTCTACGTTGAACGGGTGGCGAACACTGGTTACAGTCGCTCTGGTGCCCGGAGATAAGAACTGGCTGCTTTTAGACGGCCGAGGGGCCGTCTTACAAAGTACTAATCCCTTTAAGCACAGCTATCTAGACACACGGGTATCACGTAGCCAGCGCACGACGGTTCCAACAGGAAACACTTACTTGCATAAACGTGAATACTCTCCTGTCAGCGCGATTATGACAAGTGGCTTATTTACTGCTTTTCCCGGTTATTGAAAAAGGTATCTCGTCGCCGCTGCTCGGAAAGGAAGACGGTGCATGAACCCCCCCCCCCCTAATGACACCGGATGATCATAAACACACTCACATGAGTGGCCTGTCCCCCGGCCGTAAACACACCGCCGACCAAACACTACACAGCGTCGGGGCCCCGCGTGACACTGATCGATGGCGTTCTTCGTCACACCCAGGAATTCTCATTAAAAGGAAAAAACGCCATGATGAGTGGCTCTGAACGACCCCCCCCCCCCAAAAAAAAAGAAAGAAGAAGAGAAAACCGCAATTAGCGATCGGACTGCATCCGCTTAATGGCGCCGTTAATGAGACCGGGCGGCGACGGCCACTCCATGAGGGGATTTAATCACTGGGACAGGATTCAATAACAAAAAGAGCATTATATTCATCACCAGAGAGCGATAACTTCCGACGCTCGTCGCTTTGACATTGGAGGAAGGGATGAATTAATGATGCTCGGCGTTCCGAACGCATTAAATAATAATTATCGGGCAAAACAGCATGAAAGGGACTGCGTAATGAACCCCATTGTCAGGTCAATTACAAGCACATAAAAAGCGCTCAAAGGGGGGAGCTGCTCGCGACGAGATAGCCATGCTCGGAGAAGGACAATGATGGCAATATCAATGAAAGGGCCATTGGGGTGTGTAAAACGCTCTTAGTCTGGCGATGGGAAATAGGTACGGAGACAGAAAAAAGGGAAATTGGGGATGAAAGGTTAGAGAGAACATTTTTGTATCTCGGAGGATATACTGTAAAACCCTTTGTTGCTCCGAACTCTAAGCGTTTGTTTAAACACAGTCGCTGGGATTTGTCACCTTTTTCCAAGGGGTATTCCTCACGGGAGGGCCTTGGAATAAAAATGGATGGCGAGAAAAGAAAAAAAAAGAAATGACAACCCCCACGACGATGACAGTGTTTTGTTTGCCGTTGAGACAATGTCGGTGGCTGAGTGCCCTGTTAAGTAAAGCCAACCGCGCAGACAATGATGGACTTTGCGCTTCAGTGGACAAAATGGCACCTCGCTACCTGTCAGCACTAATCTCTGTCAAATCAGAGATGGCCGCCGGTTTGTGCTCCAAGATAAGAGCCTGCCGGTACGGCTTTGAACACGCACACGCAAACGCACACGCACGGATGTCTAGTAGACAGCCCACTATTAAAACACACACACGCACACAAAGACAGAGAAGGCAGGCCACATTAATTTTAATAAATTGACTTTAATCCCAGAGGGGGCATAACGCCATCCATATTTTCAAAGCCGAGCCCATGAACCTCTACTTGTCTGTCTCTAAACACTCTTAACCAGACAACCTCTAGCCTGACACATATCAATACCAATCTGACGCCTGGCTCCCCATTCGTCCCCTGTCGGACCTCCAGCGGCTCCAACCAGCCCTCCAGTCGTCTCAACCCGCTCCCCACTTCACACTATCTCCCTCCCTTCCCCCCCCGGCTGCAGACATGCAACACTTATTACCCCTGCATCCCAGCTGCCCTGCTTACTTCCTCACCCGGGCCGAGCCCTCCCTCCAACGTTATTAGAGTCATCTCAGCGGGCGGGCTGTGACACCTGTTAGGCCAGGGGAGTTCTGTACCTGGGACTGCAGCCTCTCTCAGTGCCTCCGTCCCCCCACTTCTACTCCCTGCGATCGCCACTGCTGGCCTGGATGAGTGCCCGGCGAGCCGTACGGTGATCGGACGTGACACGGTGACAGGAAACAGGGACGGAGGCGGAAATAAAAGCGCACAAGGGGGTGATGCGGGCGGGGGGGTGGGCAGAGAAAGGTTGAAAGAGAGGAATGGGAGTGGTGGATGATGAGAAAGTGAGAGAGAGAGGTAGCGGATGAGATGAGAGGAATAGGAGAGGTCACTGATGAGACAGAAAGAGAGAAAGAGAAAGAATGAGGGATAGAAGGGGTGGATGACAGAGAGAGAAGATGATAGGACGACAGAGGATGAGAGAGAAAGAGAGAGGGAGTGAGAAAGAAAGAGACAGAGGGAGAGAGAGAGAGAGAGAGAAGAGGGACAGAGGGAGAGAGAGAGAGAGAGAGAGAGAGAGAGAGCGAAAGAGAGAGAGAGAGAGGTAGCGGATGAGATGAGAGAAATAGGAGAGGTCGCTGGTGAGAAAGAAAGAGAGAAAGAGAAAGAATGAGAGATAGAAGGGGTTGATGACAAGAGAGAAGATGATAGGACGACAGAGGATGAGAGAGAAAGAAAGAGAGAGACAGAGAGGGGGAGAGAGAGAGAGAGAGAAAGAAAGAAAGACAGAGAGCGAGAGAGAGAGAGAGAGAGACAGAGAGAGAGAGAGAGAAAGCAAGGAGGAAACTGAGGAGAAGGTGGTGCTCTGAGGGTAGTGTGGTGTGGCGGGGTGTCGAGCCCATCAACACGGATGAGCGTTAGCCGAGAGCCACATGTCACAAGCAGGGAGAGCCAGGATCACTCACATTAGGCCTTCACCCGACTGAAACACATCAATCGTGATGGGGGTGGGGGGGTCCCAATCCGAAGGGACGTTGTAAAATATCCGTTACCATGGTGGAGGACCTTCTTTTGTCTTTGTGTGTGTGTGTGTGTGTGTGTTTGCGTCCCACCCTTCATCCCTCTGTCTGGCTCTCTCTGGCAAACACCCGCCCATCGTGTGGGCGTGCCTCTGACCGTTTGCAGGAATGACCCGACAGACTGTGTATGATGACAAGTCATTGGGTAGACTTTGTTCCAATATTACAAACAAATCAGTCAACAGGCAAAAATGCACGCGTGTGAACACACAAACACATCCTACTGCTTACATTTTGCCTAGCAAAACAAAGAAAAAAACACGGTCATCAGCATCCAGAGTAATAAAATGGTCCCGAGACAATGGCTCTGTGACATCACGCGGTGCTACTGTGCTGGTTGGCCCTCATTGCTGTCACCGCTTCCTCCCACCACAGCAGCCAATCAGGTGCGAGGCAGAGGTGATAATAGACGCGGGGTCGAGCGCTGGTGCTAGTTCCTCATCTCACCGGGGGCCTGTGCCGTATCTGTACAGACAGATGGCTCTACCACCACTCTGTACTTCTCTTAATTAATATGACTCCACCACCCCCACCCACCCCCCACTGCCCTTCATATTCAGGGAGGAAGTGAAGGAGGGGGGAGGGAGGTGGGGGGGGTTGTGAGAGATAAATGGACGAGAGGAGGAGGGGGTGATTAACTGTCGATCTGTCCCTCCCTGTGAAGAATGACCTCGCCTGTTCTTCTTCTCTCCTTCTTCATTCCCTCCCCCCCAATCCCCTCCTCCAGCACCTCTCCTTTCTTCCTATCCATCTTTCTTTATCTCACTCTCCTCCACGGCTCTTTCCTCTCTGCTGCTTCTCTGTGTTCCTCACTCCCTCCACCCCCTCACACATTCCTTTTCCTTTTTTTGTCTCCCTCCCTCTCTCTCTCTTCCCCTCCCTTCTCCCCTTCCCTCCCCCTTCATTATTTCCTTGACCCCCCTCCTCCATTTCATACCTTTCGCTCTTTCCTTATCTCCCTCCCTCACTCCCTCTGTCTGTCTCTCTCTCATCCCCCCTCCCCCTCCCAGCCTCGACACCCTCGGACTGTCCTCCGAACCCCCCCACCCCCAAGCACCCATCCCCTGACAGGTAGAATAATAACGCTCGTACATCACTGCCCTGCAAAGTCCAATAACCTAAATCTTCACTTGCGTGCCTCCCCCCCCCCCCCCCCTACCTCCTACATCCACCTCTCACACCCAGACACCCCCCAGCGACTCAATTACTTTATTGACATGTAATCTTCATAAGGAGAGAAATATTGAGCATGTAAGGTCAGTCGGTTATGAAGACATATTATCATATTATCTGCATGGGGGTTGTAGAGGGCCAGGACTTGACAGGGCTAATTATAATGGTCCATGTTTCAGGGCTCACACAGCAGACTGTTATATGCTTGGCCTGGCTTCCTTGAGCCTCGGCTGAGGTACGGGCAGGGGTGTGGGAATGGGCTACGGGGTGTAGGGGGGAGTTTCCAAATCTAATAGGGGCTGGATGTCTTCTCGGGGCAGGGGAATTAATGAGCCAAATGTTATCGGGTACAAATCACGGCGTGTGATTCCCCTCGGCTCGGCCGTCGCGCCTCCATCGTTGGAGCTACAGTACGGCGTCGCAGTCCGACACACAGCCCGCGGTAACAGCCCACAAACCTGAACTGGGAGGTCATTCATTTGGGAGAGAAAGCTGGACAATAAGAACACAGGAAAACAACCAACGATATTCTGTGTTCCAGCCCCCAGGTGCTGTTTAAACTACAGCAGATATCAGATGTTTATGCTTTGGCCCGGGCAGTTACTCAGCCATAATGGGTAAGGGTTGGAGGGGTGGGGGTGGGGGGGGAGGTTGAGAGAAAGAGAGAGAGAGAGAGAGAGAGAGAGAGAGAGAGAGAGAGAGAGCGCCCATGGCTGTGTTATCTCTTTCTCTCTCCCCTCCCAAGGTTATCTGAATATCACCCTCCACTCACAAGCACCACCATTAGGACCTACTGCCTGCTACATAAAGCAAAACAATAATAATATAAACAACGGTACATCATAATGTTCCCTCTGCATTACCTGATAGGACCTTGACTTTATTTTATTTTGTTTCTTCCAAAATAGTTTTCACACATTCTTGAAAAAGAAACAAAAGTCTATAGCTCGTTATTTGCTAACCCTAACCAAGTTTTTTTCGTCTTAAGAGGGCACCCAAAAAGCTAGCCCGGCGTTTGGCTAGCCCAAAGACATTGCCTTCTCAGGGTCACAGAATGCCCACCAAGACCCCACCACCAGACATTGAATGAACATTTTGTTTTATTTCTCGCCTAAACCGTTGCCATTTTCCCCTCTCTCTCTCTCTCTCTCTCTCTCTCTCTCTCTCTCTCTCTCTCTCTCTCTTCTCTCTCTCCCTCTCTGCCTTAAGTTTTTTTTTATTATATGCAGCTGCCGGAGTCTTTAACTTTTAATTGTGCCCCCCGGAAAGGAGTACACAGCAGTGCAGATGGAGCGGCTTCGGCCAAACGTTGCCATAGGGCTGCAGTCGAAACAGAGACACATACTGGAACTTTTGTTTGTTTTTTCATACATGGAGACATTCTCATACTTTTATTTTGAAAGTATGTATAGTATTTTTGTTAACCTTCCACGTCATTTCTTAGGTTTGATAAATATGTCGGTCATTGAAACAATGTAATCCATAAAAATGTATTTATATATTTTCTAATTGTTTATTTCAGAATTTCTTATAATTTCTAAATTCATTATATTTGCAGTCACACAATATTGAAGTCTATAAATATGTATATTTCCATATTCCATATTTGTTTTTTGTGATTGTTCTACATCAGGTTTTATATTTTTATCATTCATCAATGATAAAAATATTAGAAACGCTACAAAATGAATCTAAATGAAAATCAACCAATTTATATGATTCCATATTGTGTGAGTCCATATTTAATGAGCTGAATTTATGAATAACTTAACAGACAAACTCCTCCTTCTCCCAGAGAAGTGCCCGTAGCTCAGCGGAGACGCTGAGAGGTCAGAGGGACAGGCTCTGAACGGGAGACCCCCCAGAGGGGGCACACTGAAGCAAGCAGCCCTCCCAAATCACTGCAATCTGGAATAAATTCATATCTCCGACCCTAAATGACTCTGTCTATCCAATCAACTGCCAGCGTTGCGGCCCGTCACAAAAGATCTAGTGATCAAATAATGACAGTGAAATAACTTGTCGGCTCGCATTATGCTGACAGAGGGACCTGCTCCTGTGGCTCACGGACGTCCTCTGCAGATCTGTCTGACAGATAGAAGAAAAAAAATAAAGGTTGGGTTTGAACTCCCCGGGATTTCTGTGACCTGGCTCTTATATGTGTGTTTGATCTTTTTTTTTTTTTTTTTTACAAGGTGGAATATTTAAAGCGGTGTAGCAGACTGTAAAAGACACACCGGCCTTTAAGATTTGTCTTTATAATTGAAGAGACAGTCGAACGTTTCCACCCATTGGCCGGAAAGCGGTGCACTGCAACCTGCGATAGTGCTCTGATTGCTACCCAGATTTAAAGAGAAATAAAGGTGGCTATCGGGTTTACGTTCTGCGTTTGAACTACATTGTCTGCAGTCCTTTCGTCAAGATCTGCTGGTCCCTACCTTGTCATGAATGACATGTATCTAAATGAATCACTGTCATCTCCTATGGAGAGAAGCATCTGCTAAATGACTAATTAATACTAAATAAAACTGCAGCACCACATAAGGAAGCCAAAACGTAATTGACGGATTTCCTGTAGAAGGAAAATGACTCTCTCTTCCTCTCCCTTCACAAGCAACAAATTCACACGCGGCTTTTCCAACACGGCTCCGTGCCGCCGCGATGAATAATCTGAATAGCAGTTAATGTGAGCTATGCCGATGCCCTGACAATAGTTTGCGCTCAGACATCACAGCTTAGTGTCTCTCAATTGTATATTGATGCGGGGGGCGGCTGGCGATAAATCACTGGCTTCGCCGTTGAGCGGGAAAACAGTTTAGACAACGGCCCAATGGAGCTTAGCGTAATTGACAGATGAGTTTGGCTCTGTCTGCAACAGCAGCAATGAGGATATCTGGTATGTGTGTGTGTGTGTGCGTGCGTGTGTGCACGTGTGTGTGTGTGGTGTATAAATGAATGTGTTGTCGTTATTGTTTGAAGTTCAAAACACAGGTGTGAGTGACTGTTTGTGTGAGTCTGCATGAGTTTGTGTTTGTGCATGTGTTTCTGCATGTCTGTGTTTGTATACATGCATTTAAGTGCGTGTACTACAGGTTGCGTGTGTGTGCGCATATCTGTATAAGTATGTGTGCGAGTGTGTGTGTGTGTGCGCGTTCCCTGGCGTATTCACCAGGAACACTGTGTACGTTCAGCAGCGATCAGAAGTGGATGATTGTACAGCACGCTGGCCGTTACTGCACAGCATATTGCAGTTTTAAATTATCTATACTTGTCTCCTCTTTTTTTTTTTAAACTGCACCAGTGATTATATGAGCGAGCCGGGCCTGCGTTTACACCCCTGGCCTGACAGAGGGTTTGGGTGATGTAGCGTGGTTGTTACGCCATGCAGAATGTGTTGTCACCCTGCATGATGGACTGTCCACCAAGGGGACTGGAATCTCATTTGTTGGAGCCATTAAAAGGAGTCGGCTGGGAGGCATGTTTTCATCTTGAATTATTACTGATGGAGATCAGTTGCCCCCCCAGATCCAATCAAATCCAAATTTAATTCATACTTAATAAAATAAGACAGGCGTCAAGGATACAGGCACAGAGCTGTACGCACACAAAACCAACATGCTTAATATTGTCCACAATCTTTTGTCATGCTTCCATGAACGCCAGGAAATATGAAAAATCTGTCCTTTAGGATATTCCTCTGTAAACACCACAGGTTTTCATACAATAATTATAAAGCTATTAGGGAGGTATTCTGGTGGCATCTCCTCGCCTCTCCACGATGACAAGTTGTCTAGCATCTGCCACAGTATTAGTGGCTCTTCATCAACATGAAGGCTAGTCACCCGCCCAACAGCCCACACACACAGCCACACACCCCCTGCCGCGCACACACACACACACACACACACACACACACACACACACACACACACACACACACACACACACACACACACACACACACACAACCCGTAACAGCGCGCTGGGCCATTTGTTTCAAGGGTTACGAACACAAAAGAAAACGCGTGGACCCTCGATCCATCCTGCTGTAAAAATACCCCAGAACCATCTGGCCACCGCGGCCCCCCGTCATAAATTACCATGATGGACTTCCAACCTACGCAGACCAGGAGGGCCTCCGCCTCCTCCACCTCCTCCTCCTGCTTCTCCTAACTTCTGGCACGCGGGATGAGGAGAACGGAGGAGTTAGACAGGGGTGATGGAGGGGAGAGGAGGTGGGGGGGGGGCGACTCAAGACTCAAGACCAGGGCTCAGATATCCTGAACGACCGGGGCAACAAATCATGGCGGAACATGAATAATCGTTTGACTGCATTAGCAACCCCTCCACCCCACCTTCTCCCCCTTTTTCATGGCGGACTCCTGCAGTATGGTCGATCCATTCGGTTTGATTTATGCAGCGCTGCGTTTTCCTGAGAGTGGCCGTCGCGACTGGGAAGCGGACCAAGAAAAGGCCCATGTTATTGCAGCAACAAGCTCGGGCTCTGGGGTTTTGCAGGGAAAACTTGTGTCCTTGTCTATCCGTTTGACATATTGCTCGCTGCCCGCCACTGTTTGGGCAGTTTGAGCGTACTTTCTGGAATGGGTTAGTCTGATTGGCTCTGTATAAACCAGGAAATGATACAGGATTGGCTGCGATGGGAATGAGGGGAAGCATTATTTCGGAGAGTGGTGGGGGGATATGTCCCCAATGGGGGAAGAACAGTTCAAAGTTTTGTTTAAGATTATTTCAGCTGATTCAGATGAATAATAGTAAGGCTAAGGTGCTTCACAAGGTTTAATATAATATTATAATAAAGAAACAATGTGAGTTTAGTTGATGGACTGAAACAAATTACATGCCAAAAAATAAATCGTTAAAAAGTGATTCATCCTTTCAGATTTTGTAAAAAACAACCACACTCTCATTTCCTTTGTTGCAGTGACTTAAAATAACTCTGCTCTCAAGCGTCACATTTGATCCGTGCACTAAGTGACTTCATAATTCCACAGTTTAGATCCCCTTTTAGTCAAAAACACATCTGTCTCATTTACAACCCTGACTCCTTGAATAAACATCCCTTAATAACGACGAGAGACGGAAAAGAGGGAGAGGGTGAGGGAGAGAGCGAGAGACAGAGAGAGAGAAATGTTTACTTTTAAAAGCAAAGCAGAAAGACCTGGCTTACAAACAAACACCTCAGAATAAAACAAAGACGGGGCCCGACACAGGAACCTGACAGCAATATCTCTCCGCTTGGAAGTCACGGCTGTTCACTTCCGACATCGTTTTAAGAACTCAGGGCTCTCTGGAGAGAGAGAGACTCACTCGGTCGACATCAAACGGAAAAAGGTAAAAAAAATAAAAAGAGAAAAAAATAAAAACAATAGTGTCACTGACATTCTCCCCCACAAAACCTGGCACAAACAGAATTATTCAGACAGAGAAAGAGTGAGGGAGGGAAGAGAGAGAGAGAGAGAGGGAGGGAGAGAGACAGAGAGAGTGAGATGCAGAGAAAGTAGGAGAGATAGACAGACAGAAAAAGCTAGTGAGAGAGTCAGAGAGAGAGAGACAGAAAGAGCGAATGAGGGACTGAGAGAGAGATAGACAGACAGATCGACAGAGAGAGAGATCGTTTAAAAGAAGAGAGCGAGCGAGCATTAGAGAGAGGGAGAGAGATGCCATCAGTTAACGTAGGCATAAAGACTGGTGGTGGAAGGCGCCGGTTTCAAAGCGGTTCAGGAGTGCTGGGGCGGGGAGTTCCACAGTTGAAAGTGTCAGGGAAGTTATGGAGGTTCTCTGGGCGTTTAATCTAGTCGGTGTGGGGGGAGGAAATGGAATAGAAGAGGCAGGTTTTGAAGGGGCTCATCGTCACCATACCGAGGCTGGGGTGGAAGGGGAGTTTGCATTCCTTTTTTTTGGATTACTGGTTCCAATTCGGCTCTCTGTCCTTTCTTTTCAAAGTCATCATCAAAGTCTCTCTCTCTCTCTCTCTCTCTCGTCATCCATCCCTATAGTCTCTCTATCACACTCTCAAGTGCTATCTGGATGGTCTCTCACTCCCTCCTCATCCATCCCAATAGTATCCCAACTCTCTCTCTCTCCTCATTCATTTCCATAGTCCCTCCATCTTCTCTCTCTCTCTCCCTCTCTCTCCTCATCCATCTCCATAGTCTCTCTCACATCCAACTGCCATAGTCTAATTCCCTTTCTTTGTTTCCTCATCCATCTTCATAGTCTCTCTCTCTCTCTCCTATCCTGTGAGCACTGTAAAATGTAATAAATAATCCTAGGTGTTGCCATTGTCTTCGTCCCAGTACGTTATATCTATAGGCTTTCATGTACCCCCGTGTTTGAAAGCTGACCACACTTGATCCGTAAAAGACCACCCACTGAGGAGAAGCTTCAGAGAGAGGGCTCGTTACTGATAGATGTGTTGTGTGACCCCTCATTCAGTTGAATTAAATGAACTACGCACGAGACAGTTCAAGGTTTCTTTCCACATCATCCTATCGGTTAGGGGGGGGGGGGGGGGGGGGGCACCCTGAGCGAGCTACAGTAGATAGGAGCCGGGGCTCAGTAGGCCAGGCCCTAGTTCATTATACAGATATGGATTGTGAACTACATAGTCAAATAAATGGTGGGCGTTTTTTCAACTGACCGGGGAGATGTCAAACGCACAAACACAGACACAAGCACACCCACAAACACACACACACAGATTTAGAATTAAGTGTTTCTTAACGTTGCCAGGGTTATTGCCAGTAATAGTATTAATACTTTCCATTTATTATAGGCCTTATTCAATACTGAAATAAAAAACCTTCCAACTTCCTTTTCCTCTCTGTGTAAAGTTCTACTAGCAACCAAGAACAAGGCCACAAGAAGCAATAATGGAGCATTAAGTCATCAGTCAGACGCCTCCCTCACGGCCATGTGTCCTCGCCATGACAACCGCTAAGAATCAGCACCAGCAACTCTCGTCATCCATTAGACTAGCTTCCCATCCAGATGTCTTCTGCAGTAAGAGGGGTAGGGAGAAGGGAAGGGTGGAGCAGGAGAGAGAGAGAGAGAGAGAGAGAGAGAGAGAGAGAGAGAGCGCAGCAGGTGTAGAACGCCCAGAGTACCAGCTGAGCCCCAAAAGGCAGTGCTTAGCACCCTCCTCTCCTTCATCTGGCCTCTCCCCCCCCCCCGCGACCTGACAGCCCCATTCCTCATCATTTACCCCTGATTCTGGCAACCGCAAAATAAAAAACAGCCCCCCCCCCCCCTTAATGGGGCTGCTCTGAACGCTTCCAGATGTGTTGTTTATTTGTTGTGTTTATACTATAGATTGGATCAGCTCCCATCGCTCCAGCTCTCTATTTTAACCCACTCGTTTTTTTCACTTATTTTTTTATTTTTTTATTACCCCCCCCCCCTTCAAACAGCCAAACAAATGTCAGATGTCCCAAGGGTGGGGGGTCACAGAAAGATCTTGTAGTTTAGTTTTCTTTTCTTTTGCGTGTTTGTGTGTGTGTGTTAGTGTGTGTTTGTTTGTTTGGTGTGGTTGGTTTATTTGAAATCTGCTATCCCTCTAGGGGGTTTGCTAACAGTTGTACACCATTTGAGATGCATACATTCAGAGCAGTTGCAGGCAGGCCAAGCACTCGCAAGATCAGACGGGCCCCAGGCGTTTACAATATGCAGCATTTCAGCTGTATCTTTCTTCGGTTATCTCTCTCTTTGTGTCGTTTTGCTGAGATATCGCTACCGTTTCCGGGCGTCACTGCTAAGCAAAGTGATCCCTAAACCCTGTTACCAGTGCATGGACGCATAACACCCTGAAATGTTGAGAAAAACAAGACTTACAAAAATACATGAAGCGTGAAGATCAAACAACGGAATATGAACTACTGTTTCCTTATTTTGTTGTACCACTATAATAAGATCTATGAAAAAAAAAATCAGATAATCAAAGTTCAAACAAAAATCACCTCATATAAATAAATGAAAGCATCTTGTATACACGACATGTTTTGCATTTACTTGAACTGATTTCGTACTTGGAGGCACAAGCTCGTAGTGAGGAGCCCTCAGGGGGGGGAAAGTCGAGGGGGCATGTTGTGAAGTGGTACTGAACACCGGGCTGTGTTGGTCTGGTGTGGACCACAGACATGTGGTACCGGGAGGAAGGGGCCTCTGCAGGTCCCGGGTTCAGATCCAGAGCTGAGCCGACAGCAGGACCAGGCGAGGGAGGAGGAGAGAGCAGAGGAGGACTATGAGGAGAAGGCTCCTCAGGCCCACTTCTCCCAGACACCAGACCCCCTTTTGCACCTCCTCCTCCTCCTCATCATCCAAGCTACAACCCCGCTGCCTTCTACAAGATGTATTTTGTCCAGTGTTCACTCCATCTTCTCTCTCTCTCTCTATTTTCTTTAGCTTCCTCATGCTATTTCCTCTTTTTTTCTTTTCTTATCTGTTCTCTCTCGCGCCCTCGTTCATCCATCTTGCTCTGTGTAGCTCCTCTCTTTTCATTCCTCCTATCGGTTCCTCCCTCCCATTCTCCCCCTCTCCCTCTCTCTCCCTCTCCTTTTACTTTAATGATCCTTCGCTCCGCCGGTTGTCTGACCTGTGCTGTGAAGCAGTAGGTGGAGGTCTTAGACCGCCTCTCGTTCCCCGATGCCGGCCCGCCCCCACCTCGCCCCCCCACCCTGTCTCTTTTAGGTTGGATCCACAAACCCGACAAAGGCAGGTGAGGGTGGTCTTATCCCCTCCTTGTCTCCAGCCAGCTCTCCCGCGGCAGCCGCTGACCTGCCAGAGATGGCCCTCCTTAGGGGGGCTCCGAGCCAGCGTAATTACCTCTGGCACCTGGGCCCCGGGGCCTCCCCACAGGTGACATTAGCGGTTGGGGGGGACAGGGGGACCCTCCTTCAGCACCTGACAGGACCCTGTCCGACCTGCTGCGGGTCTGCTGGTTTGCGAAGGCCAAGCTACAACAGGACTGTATATGCCCCCTACTCTGCTGGCTAACACTCAAGCGTTATACACACACACACACACACAGACACACACACACACACACACACAGACACACACACACACACACACACACACACACACACACACACACACACGCACACATACACTCACACACACACACACACACTGACGACCGATGACCGAGTTCAGGAAGTAAATCAAAAGTTCTCTCTTAAGTTAATAACCCAACACAACAGGGTACGATGCAATGTTTCTTTTGGGCGGGATCTGTGGTATCAATCTGTGATTGGCTAAATCCAAGCTCATACTACACAGTATGTGCCCCCCCACTCCCCCTAGTCTCCAAGCTAACACATAACCACACTACACACACTCACATACGACCAAGTTCCGGCCAGTAAATCAAAAGATCTCTCCTCAATAAATAAGCCAGCCCGACACAACGACATACGGTTAAAAAAAAATAAAATCTGTTGCGAAACCAATGTATTTTAGTAGCACCCACTATACCGCGGTTAGCAAGTAGCGTCTCTCTAAGGGGGCGAGCGGCTGGTTTCCCTTGCGTTCGCATTGTTGGGACGTAACTGGGACACAGTGGCGTGTCCCCGCGTGCCATGGGAGAGAGGAGAGTGTGTTTAAGGGGGAGCGGGGATAAATAAAGCGCGGCACGGGGAGGCAGGCACATAAAGAGGAGGTGAAGGGCGAAGATGAAGGCTGTGTTATCTAAAGCTGCAGCGCCGCGTCATAAAAATAACAAATGGCGACTGTCACTTCCGCCGTGCTCAGATCTGAAATGAGGGAGAGGGAGGAGGCTGGAGAGGGGGGGGATATTTCATGTGTCCGATGCGCTCACCTATTAATGGACTGTTCTTAGCCAGGTCTGATTATGACAAAGCACTCGGGCCTTCTATCACCGTAGCAACCCCCCCCCGCCCCTCACCCCCACCAATCGTGACATAGATATGTCCTTGGCAACCACTGTGTATGTGTGTGTGTGTGTGTGTGTGAGGGCGGGGGTGTCTACGTGTGGGTGTGTAGGTGAAGGTATGAAGGTGTGTGTCGAAGTGTGGGGCAGTGTCTGTGTGTGTGTGTGTGTATGTGTGTCTGTGTGTGTGTGTGTGTGCATGAATGCGTGCAGAGCTTTGTGTGTTTGTACACGTTTGTGTGCAGAGGTGTCTATATGTGTGCAGAGTTGTGTGTGTACGTGTGTCTGTGTGTATGTGCGTGCAGAGTTGTGTGTATGTGTGTGTGTGTGTGTGTGTGTGTGTCTGGGCCGCCGGGGTATATTCAGTGGGAATCAGCGCAGGGTTGCGATTGCTCCTCGCTGTTGACCCCTGCAGTGGAGGTCCAAGCATCACGAGGGTCTGTTGGTTTAACATGGCGGGCTGTGATGGATGTCCCAGGCCCCTGGCAGGGGAGACGGTCCTACTGTAATACCACCAAGAGCCACACGCTAGACGCTAGACTGCGGAGGGCACTCTACAAACCTAGCTCTCTGTCCCCCGGTAGAAGTTTTCAGACAATAGGACTGGAAGGAAAAGGTAAGGCTAGATATGAATTGGCGTAGTCTAGTCGTAAATAATTGACCTCTTGGTTCAAACCAGTAGGCTATTAAGAGAAAGACGACTAAATCGTACTTGCCAATTAATAACATGTCTCGTAGAATTCATTGTAATTCACTATGGGCAAAAGTGTCTGCTTAATAGTATACTGTCTATACGCTGTGAAGTGAAAGCTGTCTTTGCGTTGCTGTTTATAATAGTTGGAATCAAAGGATTCTTCATTGATTACACTGCAAGATCCTTTGTGGTAAAGATAGAGCAGATGAATTTAATATATCAGTCATACAGGATGAGCCCTAATCAATGAGGAGAATAAGAAGATCACACTAGAGGTCATACTTTACACACATTTTCCCACACACAGATATTCAGATCAATACAGCAAAACTACAACTGATATCTTAAGATTGGTTCCCACTATCAATATATTAACTCGATGAAATCTGATCGATATGAACGTATGTTGAAGAACACACAAGCTTAAGTGTCAAGTTCACACGTTTCCCACTCATTACCACTGCTACAGTTATGGATTACCACCTCCTAGCTATCTCTAGTGCAATACTATGTATTGTATATTGTGCATACTCCCTGTGCCATCAAGCTATGAATAAATAAATAAATAAATAATATACATATTTAGACTTTGAGCGGAGCCCTAGTTGTGTCCAATATGTTGTGGTTTAGCACCTCAATGTTCTCCATTTTATGTTGTTTATCGATGCCTTAAAATTAGCTCAACCGCTACGTGCTCAGCAGGTTCCAACCGCTTCTAACCGGTTTGTGAGGATGAGCGTGTCTGAAAAGGTCATGTGGTCGTTGGGTCTGTTGTGGGAGTGTGGGTTTGAAGGGGATGGGGGGGGGGGGTATTACCTTTGTGGTTCCTAGGGTCCCTGGAACCCCGAGGTAGAGGAGTGTAGGGCAGAGTGCTGGCCGCCGATGTGGTCTCTACGGAGACCTGGGGAGAGGGAGGGAGGGAGGGACGGCGTTAGACAGACAGACAGACGGTAAGCTGAATAAATACGTGGATGCTGAGGTGGGGGGGGGGGGGGGGGGGGGGGGGGGGTCATGGGTAGGGAATGGGGTTGGAGTGGGGGCAGACAGGGTGAAAAATGACAAGTATCCGCCACTGTGCCTGACCGCTGAGCGGGTCTTAAATCATCAGAGAGGGGAAGCAGCACACCAGGCCTGCTTTCATGACTGAACACGGTAGGTCAAGTTTCATTACAGAGCCTGAGCTGCTGCTGCTGCTGAACAACAAGAGTAGAAGGAGGAGAAGATGGAGGAGGAGGAAGAGGAGGAAAATAAAGAGGACAAAGAGGAGAAGGAGGATAATTAGAAGAGGCAGCAGGAGACGCTAACCCCTGCTTCTGAAGATCAGTCCATCTACCTGGACCTGGTCAGGGGTCGAAAGGTCAGCTAAGGTGTGTGTGGGGGGGCCCCTTAACTCATCCATGACCCCACAGAGGGTTCAACCCAAGGCTAGGTGTCACTCACTGTTCCAGGCTAAATGTAGCACTGGTATGAGGGGTCATTCCAACAGATGGCAAGGACAACTGGCTTCTTCCACAAGCCTTTGAGAGGAATCATTTTATATACATGTTAAAAGTATTAGGCTCTTTCAAATTGATTATTTTGTTGTGTCGGATTTACATTAATGCACGGATATAAGGACAGAAAGTTGGCACAGATTAATGGCTACATATGGAGATGGGATTAAGGGAATAGTAAACTAAATAGAAACAATTTGGAAATCTTTCTTTACCATTGACTACATGGGAAATATTTCAGATTTCCTTTTTTAAGCAGGTTACACAAATGTGTTATGTGAAATAGTCCAAAAAGGTTACTAGTTTGACAGTTGGAAGCAGACAGGGGTACAAAATGTCAGAAAGAGGTACTGGACTAGATGGAGTTCAAACTCAGACTTTGTTCCCCTGAAAGGTCAACAGCATCTTGTGCTACTGTTTTGGTTCTTTTTTTACTCTTTCAAGGTCCAAATCGCTCTCTCTCTCTCTCTCTCTCTCTCTCTCTCCCTCTCTCCCTCCCTCCCTCTCCTTAGTGGTGGAGCCCGTCGTTTATCACGACACTGCGATATCTGATGCCTTTGCAGAAATGCTCTCTCGCAGAGAAGGAATTCACTGAGGCCTTTAATCATACCTGCAGTACCAACTGACAAATACACATTAGAGAGGCTTTCAGACAGTGTTTTTTTTCCCACCATCCACGTGGCCTTGTTGCTGCTCTGCAGGCTCGTGCATAACCTTGAGGAATGGAACGGTCCGTGCTGTTCAATTGAAACGTATTCTTCACGTAGAGCAACGTGGGGATTGCAAAATGACCACATAATGTCCCTTCAGATAGCTCAGATCATCTCTCAGATTCATTAATGCGCCTTCAGTGCACGCCTCAGATTATAGCAAGCTTTACAAGCTTTTACAAAAAAACACGATGCAAAGGAATTGTTTTTGTCAACGCTGATCTTTGAATGTACGGTAGACTTTTAGTCTAGCATTGAAGAGCCACAGTATAATTTTATATTCTGACACTTTTTCCCAAAGTGGGAACAATAACAGCATGACAACGAAATTGGAGTCAGTTCAAAAACTTCCATGTGCTGAAAGTCTCAAAACAAATAAACAAAATAATAAATATATAAATAAATGCATTGAAAGTCATCATAAAGTCAACAGTACGTCCGTGCCTCTATAGATCAACATGTTTGTCTCTCAGTCCCAGCGCTGCTCAAATCAATCCCATAGTCGGCGCTCCTCGGAACCACAACTGCTGCTTTGAAGTGCTGTGGTTGTGAGCAGCCGTGCGTGGAGCTTAGTCCTCCAACAGAGCTTGATTAACGGCGCTGTTTGTCCTCTCTGTTTGCCGTTCATCTCTTCTTCCTCCTGGAGCCGGCTCAGTTCGCTGGCCCATGGCTGCCTCATTTCCTGCACTGCCTTGAAGATCAGAAAGCTAGAGGGATGGCTGGGTTAGGAGAGGGATGGGTGGGCAGGAGAGGGGTCCCTTTGGCCTATTCTGTCCCGGGCCATGCCCGTACTTATCCCGCTCTTTGTCCCACAATTAATCTCCCCAGTTGCCAACATTATTAACACCTACCCCCCCCCCCCCACACACACACACACACACACTGAGCAGTGTGTGTGTGTGTGTGTGTGCGTGTGTGAGAGGGTGGGTGGAGGTTATGGAGAATAGGAGAGAGACAGCGAGAGAGAGAGTGAGAGAGAGAGAGAGAGAGAGAGAGAGAGAGTGAGGGGGAGAAAGACATAGAGAGACATAGAGAGAGAAAAATAGAGAGTAGAGAGTGATGAGAGAGAGATGTTGAAAGATGTTGAGAGAGAATTAGAAGAAATAGGAGGTGTGAATGGAACGGTGTGGGGGGGGGGGGGGGGGGGCAGTGGAATAAAGCAGGGCAAAAGTCAACCCTCCACCCCCTACTCCCTGCCCTTGCACATGGTATAGGCTACCAGAGATGTCAATCAAACCCAGTTCCCTAATGGGGCCTTGCTGTCAACATTAGAGGAAGCCTAAGCCGAGCTCCCACCCCTCCTTCACGTGGAGCCACAGTGGGTGTGTGTGTGTGTGTGTGCTGCGCTGATCAAAAACACACACCCCGAGCCCCTCCAGCCCAGGCTGACAGTCCCTGCACATCCTCATCATACAGCAGAACCACAACATCAATCAACCTGCAGCCCTCGCTCTCTCTTCCTCCTATAGACCCCTCCTCACTCTCTCGCCCTCTCTCTCGCCCTCTCTCTCTTTCCCTCGCTCTCTCTCTTTCTCTCTCGCTCTTTCTCTCTCTCGCTCTTTCTCTCTCTCTCTCTCTTTCTCTCTCTCGCTCTCTCTCTCATTGGTCCGGGAGGATAGCAGAGGAGGTGACAGCAGTGGAGGACGATGAGGAGGCTCCTCAGGCCTCTCTCCTGCCAGACCCAAGACTCCCCTCTGCTCCTCCTCCTCTTCCTCCTCTGAGCTACACCTCCCCTCCCTTCTTCATGATGTATTTTGTCCAGTGTTTACTCAATCTTCTCTCCTTCTTCATAGCCTTCCCACCGTCTCACTGCATCTCTCTCTCTCTCTCTCTCTCTCTCTCTCTCTCTCTCTCTCTCTCTCTCTCTCTCTCTCTCTCTCTCTCTCTCTCGAATGTATTCGGAGCAGGTGAAGCATTTTCCCTTCAGTCATGAAGCGGACACTTCAGTCCAAAGGGACTTACTTACAGGAAAAATATTACAGATGCATTCGATTCATTGAGGAGCAGGTCGGAGGCTCAGGCGTCTTGCTCAGGGAGGCCTACATGCTAGGCTGTGGACATCGGGGATCAAACCCAGAAATTTTTAGCACAGAGTCAAAGTCCCAAAACGCTCGACTATCTTGTAACTGTAATCGTCTTCCCACACAGAGCTACGGTAAATAAATAAATAGAGAGAGGAAACCCTGCCACAGCAGAGCATTCTTAGTAAGTAGGTTGTCGGCTGGTTAGAATCAGCCACAGATTTCGCTACATGAATTGCATTATGTATGATCTTATTGTGAATAACACTATCTTGGCTGGGATACTCTACTTTACAGTGTTTACATCTTCCCCCTGGCTGTACCTACACTGGACAGTGGGAGGTGCTGCAGTGTTGTCTATTATGAGACTCTCTGGAACTCCTCTCTCTCTCTCTCTCTCTCTCGCTCTCGCTCTCTTTCTCTCTCGCTCTCTCTCTCTCTCGCTCTCTCTCTCGCCCTCACTCTCTCGCCCTCTCTCTCTCTCTCTGCTGTCCAGATTAGTGTGTTTGTCAAGCTGAGCATTGTTTTAATTTGCGGGGCCCGGAGCATATGCTGAGTGTTCACATCATTATTGTGTTGCTGCCGTGTGAGTTATCATCCTGGGCCTGATGTTAATGTGGCACAAATTTACAGACTTGGGAAAGAGAGAGAGAGAGAGAGAGAGAGAGAGAGCAGCCGTGGCTTCCTCTTTCAGCGTAAAGTGCGGACATAGGGGAGGAAGCATAGAGTATGGAGAAGAAGAAAGAGGGGTGATAGACAGAGAGAGAGAGGGGAGAGAGAGAGAGGAAGAGAGAAAGAGAGAGTTGAAGGATGGAACGAAGGAAAAAAAACTGCATGAGAGACAGAAAGTGAGAGAGGAGTGAGCGACCCATAAAGAGGGAGAGGAGAAAGGGAGAGGGAGTGAAAAAGAGAAGGGAGGAGGAGGAGGAGGCTGGAAGACAGGAAGCTCTGTTGAATGTCATAATGAAAGATGATTCCCGTACTGGATAATACATCACAACGGGCCTGTCTATCCTGTCTCTCCTCTTCTCTCCACTGTTGTTATGTGAATAAACACTGATAAACCCACAGGCAATAGTGATTATTGCTTCCAACATATCACACCGAGAGCACCGGGCAGGATGGGGGAGAGACCGGGGGGGAGGAGGGAGGACAGGAGACGTGCAGGAGCGAAACACAAAGTGAGCCGCATTGTGTACGCGTCGCTCACTCATAAACACACTCACACACACAGACACACACACGCACACATAACCACCTTCACTAGTCGGGCTCTCAAAAAGACACACATACAAATGCATGCAGATTGACAAACACACACTCACACACACACACACACACACACACACACACATACACACACACACACAGGTTCACACACATAGATACAAACACACACACACATAGTTTGCGGTTGGACACACTCCTTTGTGCACACGCACACACACACATCCACACACACACAGACAAGCAGGCTTACACATATAAACACACATAGTTTGCGGTTGGACACGCTGCCTTGTGAACGCACGTACACACACACACACACACGCACACGCACACACACACACACACACAGACACGCACAATGAATGGAAAGCTGTAGATGTATATCTTTCAGGTTTTCAAGTTCAACAGCAAAAAAAAAAAAAAGTTTCCAAAGTTTGGCAAGTACTGTGGGGGATTTCACATCTTGATGGGTGTTGCATTACACTGACGTCAACTGATATAGAAGCAATCTCTCCCGCAACGCGGTTATAACATTGGTCCGCGGACGCAGGTACACCCCGGCTTTTCCACCGCCATCCAACATGTGGATGTATGGCTGCCCCATGCTCCGCCCCGCCGGGTACCCCAGAACGTACCCCCCCGCCGGAGGTATCGCTAGGCCTCATCCACTCCTCTCCCCCGCTGTCCCAGCTGGTTCCCTTCCCTCTCTCCGCCTCACCTCCCCTCCTTAAGACTGACCAGCAATACAATCTAATTACAGCCTCGCTACAGAGGCAGAGCAGTGTAAACACTGGCCCTTTTTATCTCCTTATACATCTGGACAAGTAGACAAAGTGCTAAAAGGAAATAAATGTGGCCTGACAGCCACATCAAAGAGTTCAGCCAGGGGCTTACTGCTACTTAGGGCACAGGAATGTTGTTGCTAAGCATCAGCCTGCAACCTATCAGAGAGCAGGGAAGGGGGTCCGTCCTGTTTGAGGGAGAGAGAGAGAGAGAGAGAGAGAGAGAGAGAGAGAGAGAGAGAGAGAGAGAGAGAGAGAGAGGAAAGATATATATATAGAGAGAGAGAGAGAGAGAGAGAGAGAGAGAGAGGTGAAGAGAGAGAGAAGAGGAGGAGGAGAAGAGAGGGTTGACGTGGAGGGGTGGCAAGGGATTCAGGGAGAGGTTTCAGTTGTTGTAGCTTTAAGCAATCGTTGGAAGAAAGAAACAAGCGTTCAGTTTGCTTTTCTCCTGACACCATTTCTGCGTTTTGTGCTCACGAAAGACATGCATAAAAATCGCTTTTGATATGTTTTCTCTTTGGGTCTGTGTCAAAATCTTTTGTGTGTGTACATGGAACTTTTTTTGGTGTGTGCGTGTGTGTGTGTGTCTGTGTCTTGTCTGTGCAAAATGGTGCCGCTTTTCAGATGATGTCAAAGATCAGGGGAGACACAGTGTGTGTGAACTTATTCGAGTCAACATTTAACGCTGGCATGACACGTTTATTTCCTCTTTCTTCTCAAATGATAATAACAAATATATCAAACAGGCCTTATTCTTCTTAAGTTAGGGCACTACGCTAAAGCGAAATAAAAAAGAGTAACTTAACAGCGGACGCTTGCAGCCTCTTACAGCATCTAACAGCAATTGTACAACCAAAATTGTTCGGTTACAGTTCAGTATAACAAAGCTTCTGTCTTGTATATTATAACGTAAAACAAGCAACAGAGATTTAAATGTTGTTTATTAGCTTGTTATGTTCGATTCCTCAACTGAGTGGGTTTACACATGGTTTACAGCCAAAACAAGCATTTGATTTCAACAGACTAAAGACAGTCGAAAATATGTTGATATTTGCTAGTATAAATCTAGGAAAGAAGGAATTTCAACACAAACGTTTTTTGCGCCAGAAATACTAATAAAAAGAATCGACCTAATATGACTGCATTTCTAATATTTCTCAAGTGTAATTGTACCCTGTGTCAAATGTAACGTGTGTAAAATTGCCTCTGAGGGCATGAGAAGTATTAATGCAATGTTCTTAGCAAACGGCAGCGGCACAGGGGAGAGAGCATTTGGGTGTCATGGTGGCTGCTTTTGTAGGGTTGTAAAACACTGCAGGAAAGACTACGGAGTGGTGTGTTTAATCATTTACCCGTTCTCCTCCGATGAACTTGCTTTGTGTAAACGGATCATATGATCACTGATCACAAGAGCAACTACTTTTTTTCCTCGCCGTTTCCCCCGGTGCTCGGGGCACGACTCGCGGGGGGGGGGGGGGGGCAAAGCATCGATGGTTCTGCGCCGCGGCTAACTGCCAGACAAGAAACGGTTAAGTGTAGCGCCATGCTAATCGTCCGTATAACTCTTGGGTGTGAATAAGGCCCTGTTAGTCTGCTTTTGTTTTGTTTTAAATGAAGAGCAACACAAAAATAAGTCTTGCAACCTTTTCTTTGCGTACTTTAGGAGATAAGAGATGATTTAAGACTGGAAATGCACGTCTGCGTTGCAGATATACACGCTAAGTTGTGCCTGGGGCTATTTTGTATTCTGGCACAGAGTGACCTTTCCTTTGGTACTGACTCTGTAGTTTAAATGTTCCAACGCCAATAAATATTAAAGTTACTTGGCATGAATATAAAAAAAGGTTAAATTAAGTCTTCAGACATATACTGAAGAAAGAGCTACATATTTGTGCTTTTGTGCATATAACCTAACTGATTAACTGAGTTATGGCACTGAAAAGAAGACAATATACAAAATGAAATGCATACATTATACAGTATGTATATTCTCTGTCATATTTTAATCAGGAAGTAACAATAAATGGTACCTGACTGTGATGAAAATACTTTAGTCAGTTTTCAACAAGAACAAAGATCTTTTTGTGTAGTCTCTTGTTTAGCCAAAATACACACTCTTTCTGTCTCAATCTCTCTCTCTCTCTCCCTCTTTCACACAATCACTCATGCAACACACACGCACGCGTGCACACACACACACACACACACACACACAAACACTAAGCCATCCACACAAACACACAGCGACCCATAAATACACACACACACACACACACACACACACACACACACACACACACACACACACACACACACCCATCCACATAACCCAACCACACACCACCACCGCCAACACGCAGAGCCACTCACAAGTGTGACATATCATGAGGCTTTCTGTTGCGATTAGGGGCTGTGGCTAACGTCAGCGCTGCCTCCCAGAGTGTAGGCTGTTTAATAATGGAGGACTCTGAGAGCAGGGGCCTGTCACACCGGCCTGTCTGCAATGGTTCCTGTGCAATTAGCCGCCGCTGGGACACATTTGAAGAGGACCCACCAACAAAAAAAAAAATACAAATAATAAAAAGACATAAAAAGAAGCCACAGGCAAAAAACAAAAAAATGAAAAGAAAAAGTGACATTAGGAAATTAGATCCTCACATGCGTGGAAATGTGAAGGTTACTTAGCGATGCTTAGCGCCATACTGTGGACATGTTTGACTCGGGCTGCGATGCAAGGACGATTTTTCTTTACTTTTACCGCCAGGCTTCAGTCGTCGAGAGGATCATAGAGCGAATGAAAAGTAATTTTGACTTTAAGGCGTACGTGGATAGGAGGGAGGGAGGAGGAAAGGAAACATTTTCTGAGATGTGTCGAAATAATGAGATCTCTTGATGTTGTAGCTCTCTCTGGAAGGTATGGGGACGGTTGTGCTTGTGGCAAACTCACACATATAGACAAAATACACACACACGCACACACACACAGAAACACAAACACACAAAAACAACATGCCAATTTGCATTTTTGCATACACACACTCAAATACGAGTGCACACACACAAACAACAAAGAAATAGACAAAAAGTGTTTGTATTATTATGTTTTGAAGTTTTCCCCCGCAACAATTGGGTTGGCGTTCCCATTCCTCCTCCGCCCTCCCTCCAGCCAAATCCTGAAAACAACTGAAAAATCCAATTGGAAATTCACATTTTCACATTGTTTCAGTACTTTAGCCACAAACTAAGACGTTAAATACATAGTATAGGGATCATTGTAACGATAACAGCAGATGTTGAAAATGCGTTATGATATTATGTGATGTCACGCTAAAGCCATTCTATCTTCTCTGTGAAATGTCCCACCTTCCTCCTCCCCCCGGGTTCCCCGTGGCAGCAGTGATCGCGTTGTCATCGCGCGGCGTCATCAAAAGACAGGGGGCTGTTGGGGTGTCGGGGTGGGGAGGGGGCAAAACGAGCGACCACATCCTCCGGCAAGGCCGAGGGCCTCGGTGGGGCCGTAAGCTGTGCCATTACCTCGTGTCGTCCTTACGGCGTGGAGCACAGAGATGCCCTCCTAATTACACCGGGCCCCACTCTGTCCACTCCTAGACGAAGAGATGGGGGGGGGGGGAAACAACGCAGAGTGGAGGAATAGAGTGCTTCCTCTCTTCCTGCTCCGTGGACGGCCATGTTGTTGTTTATCTCAGAATAAAGAGTAAACGGACGGCGGAGGAATAGAATAGTTTGTCGGCCTCTCCTCCTCTTCCTGTTGCCCCCCCCCCCCCATCCACCATACTTTTCTTCCCTCATCTTGCACCTCTCATCGTCCTCTTCCTCCACCCTTCTCACCACCCCTCCCTCCTCCACTCTCTACTGTCCACATCCTCCACCCTCCTCTTCGTTCATCCTCCTCCTCCTCTAACCTCCTGATCCACCCCCCACCCACCCACCTCCTCCTCCAGGCTCACCCCCCCACGTCCCCGCCACTTCCTCCCCCTCTCTCCTATTCTCCCCCCCCACCCTCTCTCCCCCACCCAACCCTCTCCTCCCCCCTTCCTCCCCCTCTCTCCTATTCTCCCCCCCCACCCTCTCTCCCCCACCCAACCCTCTCCTCCCCCCTTCCTCCCCCTCTCTCCTATTCTCCCCCCCCACCCTCTCTCCCCCACCCAACCCTCTCCTCCCCCCTTCCTCCCCCTCTCTCCTATTCTCCCCCCCCACCCTCTCTCCTCCACCCAACCCTCTCCTCCCCCCTTCCTCCCCCTCTCTCCTATTCTCCCCCCCCACCCTCTCTCCCCCACCCAACCCTCTCCTCCCCCCTTCCTCCTCCTCCTCCCCCTTATGAGGAGGACTGGTGAAGGTGAGTGGACGCTGCGTGTGTCAGGCCCGAGAATAAAGGAGACAGGGAGGGGGGAAAAAAGCTGAAATAAAAAGTAGCTGTCTCGACCAGTAATTGCGCTCCTTTGCTGAGCATGCTCTTAGATATATAAAGTTGATTTACCGCCGGCCACGTCGCCTCCACCAATCAAGACGGAGCCCCGCGCCGAGAAACACTCGCGCTATGAAATAGTTTAATCTCATCAAGTTCTGCACCGGGCAATAAATCACCCAACTCTTTGTTATCATAGACCTCCATGAGTGGCTTGCAGACAGGGTTCATATATATATGAACCCATGACTCTATATATATATATATATATATATATATATATATATATATATATATAGAGTCATGACAGCACAAACACTAGGGTGTTAAAATACGGTCACATAAGCCTCAGTACAACTGGAGGGAGATGATGCATATCTCACATCCTGTGGGTCGTGATTCCATTTGTCCCTGAGCATATTATTACCACATTCATTTCTGGTCGAAATAAGAAAAACGGTCAATCAACTAGGTAAAAAAAAAAGGCCATGTGTCCGCATCCACACACCAAGCACAAAGAGGTTTGTCACAGGCAGACATTTCTCCCACTAAGTGAATTTACCGCAGGGGTCATGCTAATGAATGATTTTGAACTTTGTCATAAAAAATAATGCAGGAAAAAAACGGGACGAGCCAATGTCTACACGGTGGGCTTACCGGGGGGTGGAGTCACCTTTGACGCACATTAGCATAACCTTTATTTATGCCCAAACACTAGAGGACGACAGACGAGGAAATAAAAGTTTACAACGACCAAACTAAATGGCTGCCTTACGCTAATTCATCAAAGACAACATTCTAAAAATTAATTATATGTATATATATAATTATATATATAACGCATCATACAGACACATTTTTCCATTTAAGAGCAGAAAATTATGCATGTTGAACACAGGCATCTTAATGAATTATTTATAATGTATAATGTATGGGAGCAGGGAGTAGGTGGGGAGGGGGGTAGCTGCTGTTTATTCAGCTTGGGCAGTATATCAGACACTGAGAAACCCCATGTCGGGGATGAGCTCAGAGATTTATCTGTGTTTGGGCTCCTGAGACGATAAATCACTGGGCGTGATCAGGGTCGGTGTGGCCCCGCGGTGACCCCCATCCCCTGAACTAATGACACAGAGGAGGATATCGAGAACCCTCCGCTTCCTGTTCCTGGGTTAGGCCCTCCTGGGCTGGTTGCTTGGTCCTGACAGGCTAAAGAGAGAGAGGGGAAGAGAGAGAGAGAGACAGAGAGAGGGGGAGGGAA
Source organism: Pollachius pollachius (assembly GCF_949987615.1). NCBI lineage: Eukaryota > Metazoa > Chordata > Actinopteri > Gadiformes > Gadidae > Pollachius > Pollachius pollachius. Next base: position 10,786,401 of record NC_136935.1, read on the forward strand.
AGAGACAGAGGGGAAGAGAGAGAGAGAGAGAGACCGATATAGGGAGAGGGAAAGAGAGAGAGAGAGAGGGAGGGTAAGAGAGAGATGGAGGGACATAGTGACAAAAACAGAGAGTGAGAGGGAGAGAGACAGGGAGAGAGAACAAACTAAAGTGTCCTTCAAGGCCTTCTGCCCTGTTTATAGAACAACGCCGCGAACCAACTGCGAGGCCAGTGCTTTAAAAAATACCCAACAAAAATGTGGTAAATGGGGGCCTGCCCAAGTATAACACCACACTTGACCATTGATTACACTTATAAAGTGTTTGACCGCGGCAGATGTGGGAGATACTTTTGTTTGCTCCATGACAGCGGCCGACCCGTTTCCAAGTGCAAAAAGCCATTCTTTTTTCTCTTTTTTGGACTGGAGACTCCTGTCCTGATTTATCATGTCTTCTGCTTGCAGGCTGTCTGCTGATTAAGCCAGTGAAACTTTGTCTCGCTCTCCCTTCTCTTTAATCTGTCTCTCAGCGAGATAAATTAGCTAGCGCTGCGCCAGCTCTCTCCCTCCCCACCCCCTCGCCTCTTCTCTCTCCCTCTCTTTGCTTTTCTTCTGTTTATCTTCTCTGTCTGTCACACATCGCCCGACCAGAGAAGACACATCTGCCGCTACGCTGCGGCGAGAGATAGCCTCGCGTTTACATCCACCACGCGGAAAGTTAGCCAAGAGTGTGTGTGTCTCTGTCTGTCTGTGTGTGTGTGTGTGTGTGTGTGTGTGTGTGTGTGAGAGTGAGTCTGTGTGCGTGAGCGAGCGAGAGAGGGAAACAGAGAGTGAGCTGTGTTTTTCCCCTCTCCCTCGTTCTCCTTGACAACATTCTGTCAAACAAGTCCTCTCCCTCACGAGAAGATTATGCTCTTTGTTGTTAGCTAATATATCACAGAGTATTTATGATCTGCGATCGCTATTCTTGGCCCTTTTTTTTATTCCTTTAATGGCGGCACTTTGTGGGTGAATTAAAGCAAGGTTTTTATACTCTATGGCTGGGGAACAATGCGCCCTGGCCTGGGTTGCTCCGACTGTGAGCATGCCCCCCCCACTCCCCCCACCCCTTAGCCATATAACAGCAGCACCACAAAGGGTGCTAAATCACCCTTATTGTCAGTTGGAGCTAAGCTAGTGTGCGTCACCGGGGAGGGAAGGAAACACAGGGCATAATTCTGTCCATCAACGTAATTTATGACATCGGTAGCTTTGTAATCTCTGCCCTGTAAGTTATTGCGGGTTGACATAGAGGAATTTGGGTTTTCGAAAAGCTCAGTGTGTGTGTCAAGTTGGATTTGGATCTCACAAGAGTTCTTCTTCTGTTTCTCCCGCTGTTAATGTTCCTCCGTTCTCCCATATGTAGGGAGGGAGGAACGGAGGGGACATTATTCTACCTCACTGTTTGGGATGTAGACGTATGTTATCTGTCATACGTATGCCATTAACAAATATGTTATTTGTCATAATAAGCGCAAACTGGTTTGCAGGGCCGGCTCCCCCTGTGTGGTGGAGAAACTGTTCCAAAAGCGTGGCCTGGTGTAAAAGAATAATCCTCAAAACATGAAACTCAAACACAAAATGGGAGCAGAAGGAAAAGAGAATAATAAAACAGCAAAGAATAAAACATAAAGTAAACAGACAAAACAGGGAGCGGGGCGAGGCGAGTAAGGAGCAAGGAGCAAATGAGAGAGAGGAGCTGAGGACATGACCTTCCCCCAGTGGCTGTGCTCGAGGTAAAACAAGGCCCAATGCAAGGGCATTGACACAGCATCTGCTGTGCAGATATTGTGCTCGGTTCTCCCTCTCCTCTGCCAGTGAATATAAATCAGCCCCGGCATCTCAGCGCTAGCCCTGACTTGCGGAGGCCGGGCCAATCTTTAACATGAACTAGATTAAGGTCTCAAGCCCAATCATATATCTTTGGGTGTCAGACCGAAATATCCAAAATGCTTTATGAGCTGTCCGTCCGCCTGTGCTAGACTGATGGGTACTTCAGAATGCTACAGCCGGCTCCAAGTCGGTCTATTATTAACACATGCTGTATTTCAATTTGATGCTTCTTTCTGTCTGTCTGTCTGCCTGTATTTTTGTCCGTCGCACCGTCTGTCTGTATATCATTCTGTTTCTCTGCCTGTATATCTGTGTGTCTGTTTATCCATACACCTATATATCTATATATGTATGCATGAATCTATCCATCTCTCTATCCATTTATCTATCTGGCCGACAAATTTTTATTAAGTCACAACAAGAGACTGATTCATAATTGGACTGACAAACTAAGCTTCAATCAAGATCGACAGATGTATATTTTGAATCATACATATTAACTGTACAAGAATAATGTCATAATGATAGTTAGCAAAGATACAAAAAAAACAAACAAAAAAAACAGATCACTAGCCAAAGCATCGAATTAGCCTTTCAATCTTGCAGGGGACGCCTTTACTTGCTGTGGGTTTAACCCATCAAAAGCATAGCGATATTCACATATACTATATATACTGTACTTCAGAATAGGCGGGAAGTCAGACTTGAACAATGGAGTATATCAACATTGAGCTTATTTTCCACCAGCGCAAAACATTTACACATCAACGCACAAGCTCAATTCCTAAACACATTCCATCAGATGGTAGCGCGCCACAGTTATCTGGGCGACCAATCAGAGTGGCTGTCTCATCGCCTACAGCTTACACAGTGTTTAACATTAGACAAAGAGGGAAAGGCCTGAAAGAGACGTCACATGTCATCGCCAGGGAGAAAGAGATAATGGGATTGCTATAGGTCCTTGATCACACTACTCTCTCTCTCTCCCCTCCCCCCCCTCCCTCTCTCTCCCTCTCCCTCTCTCTCTTTGGTTATTGCTCTTTCTTTTTTCTTTCCTTTTCTTTATTCTCTCTCTCTCTGCTCTTCGAGTACCTCCATCCCTTGTTCTCCTTCTCTTTCTTTCAGCCTCAAATGCTGATAGCCTTGTGGGGGGAATGCAATCTTCGACCAAACGTACACACACACGGATATGCACACACTCACACACACACACACACACGTACACACACACACACACACAAACATATGCACACCCACTTGCGCACACAAAAAACACACAAGTAGAGAATTCCAGCGCCCTTCAGTGAGATAGCTCTTCCCCTCTTGCAGGGTTTGATCTCAATAGCTTTTTATCTAAGCACTCCAATTTGCAAGACTAGCTGGGAGGCAGCTCCCCCTGATATGTTAATTGCAGGGTACTTAAGCACTAAAAGATTAACATAAAACCCTTTGGAAACAAGCTAATAGTTTATGATAATTCACACATGGCCTTTGTGTGTCTATCATCGCTTGGCCTCCAGCTGTAATTTTATCAAGGGGCTATAAAATATCATTTATACAAGTTCACTTTGAGATAATTAATAGTAGCTATTTTATTATTCTATTGAGCAACACCCGGGCACGATTAGCAATCTGGCAGCCAAGCTATAATTAAAGAATATTGTTTTATTAACCTATTTATGACACTGTGCCAGTGATGACACAAACAAAATGTCATCTTTTTTGCTGGGAAGTAGCTTACTGTCAACAGGGAAATCATTGCGAGACAAGGGTCATGTGCTCATTTAACACTGCTTATTTAAGATGTTCAATTAGGGTTTACGTGTCACAAGCACTCTCACACACACACACACACACACACACACACACACACACACACACAATCAGAAAGAGATAGGGAGTGAAAAATTACTGATCCTCAACATTCTACCTGTAGACATCTTAGCCTTCCTACCTGCCTGCCAACCTACTGTATATGGCCTCTACTTCATGGTAGAAACAGAAGGAAAGCGTTAGTTACTTATTTAACCTTTCGTTTTTTGTAAATTCAAACTTTTATCGATGCCAGTAAAGCTATATTTTGAATTTTGAGAGAGAGAGAAAGAGAAAGAAAGAGAGACAGTGACAGAGACATAAAGAGACAGCAGGCACTGCTAAGGTTCTGCACAGCTTGTTCAGTACAGTTTGTGGTGAACAAAGTATTTGACCCGGAGTTGAACTGGCGCCGGGCAGGATCAAAGGCTTCTAATACTAATACTCAGAACAGCCCAGGACATCAATGTTGGCCTCGCTCACGTTTCATCTTCTGTCCTTACTCACACGTTAACATTGCTTTTCCCTGAAAGAATATCCTTGCAAACTCAAATAAGGCTTCAATGTGTAAAGAATTATTGAATGATTGTCAAGTTGTTAATGGAATATGTTTGTGTATGGTGTGTGTGTGTGTGTGTTTGCGTGCACATGTGTGATTTACTTACAAGATGCACACATAGAGACCTGTGCACACACACAAACAAACTCAAACACACACACACACACACACACACACACACACACACACACACACTCTGCTCAGAAACATCACCCCTCATGAATAATACAAAAGCTTCTTTCATGAAACAGCTCAAATAGCTATTCATTCATCTGCATACCTGGAGCCTGCAAAATGATTGGTCCACCATTACCAATAGAAAGAGCGAGAGAGCGAGAAAGAAATACAGAGAGAGAGAGAGAGAGAAATACAGAGAGAGAGAGAGAGAGAGAAATGTTCCCTAAACAATTTGCTTCAGAATGAGACAGGGATGATTCTGTTCTCCTCAGCGATGGAGACAGGCCCGTGTGCATAATGGTGTCAGTGTAATGGGGTGACAGATAGACCATGACATTAGCATGAGAAACGCACTGGAGAGCAGTCGCTCAACTGTGGTCTCACAGGGCCCTCACACACAAGCGCACGTGCACACCAGCAATCGTGCACGCACACACACACATCCACATGTGCAAGCACACGTGCATACACACATCTACAACACACATACAACTCACACACACACACACACACACAAACACACAAAACTCAAAGCCACACAACCTGATAAAATGAAGACAGCGCATTTTATGCCATGCAATACACCTTCCCCACTTTACCAAACACATGACTTAATGACAGAGAATATCCTGTCTCTACACAGCCCTGTCCCGACATCGTATATTAGTGAGGAACAACCTCTTCCAAGGTCGGGCCGGGGAGCGGGCGAGCCCACCGTATATAACACACAGCGTCTAGTGAGTTACAATTTTAATATTCCACCAGAAGATTTTCACGCTCCAACCCAAGCATAAAAGTGAAATGAATTTGCTCGAAAAAAAAACAAAAACACATTTCAGTGAATATTTTTCAATATATTACAAAAATGTAATAAATAAGGCGCGGGTTTATTCAGTGAAGAGGAAGCCAGGGCTGGTGCTGTTGCTGAAGCCCATTGCTGGGGCCCAATAAACTGAAGGCAGGCATGACAGTGGTGAGGCTGTGAGCTCCACTGCAGTGCTCTATATCTTTATCAGGGTGACAAATCCACTGTCCCCACCTTGCATTTAAGTAATTGAAAGTCAGCACTGCGCTGATTTATTTTATGGAGTTCGGGGGAGAACGAAAGTCCAAGGCGGATACACACACACATACGCAGGAACCCAAACACAGAAAAACACACACAAACACACACACACACACACACACACACACACACACACACACACACACACACAGACAGAGACACAGACACCAACACACACACACAGACACACACACACATACCCTTTTGGGTGTCCCTTGTGCTCGGCAGGTTAGAAATGGCAGCATTATTTTCACATCAGTGTTCGTAATGAGGAAATTGGACCGCCCTCACCTCTTGTTCGCCAGACAGACGGCTTCCGGCCGTGAACACTGAATCTCCACAGCAACAACAACAACAACAACAACAATGACATCTTTTCAACAAGGACTTAAAAATTCACTTCCGCCTAACGTACTGTAATAATCATAACGACACCGGGGTTATTTAGTTTTTATTCAAAACCCTCCGAGTGGATCGTGGCGGCGGCGGAGGCGTCTGCGTCGATGTCGAGCTCCAGATACCTTTATGTCTGCGTTTTGTCAGCGATAGCGGATGCAACCCGCTCCTCCTAATAACAGGAAGAGGGCAATGGCGGAGACTCTCACTGACAGCAGCAGCAGGGCGTCCGCAGGGCCACTCGGTTGAAGGGCGAATGCCTTGTGTAAACATTTATCATCGATGTCTGTGCGTGTGCGTGCATGTGTATGTTTATGTGTGTGTGTGTGTGTGCGTATGTGCGCGCGCGTGTGCGGTGACAGCGAGAGCTTCTTTGAGGCGTTATCTGCGTGCTCTGACAAGACGACCTGTAATATACGAGCATCTGGTCCGCCTCTTCAAACACAGCCTTATCTTCCACGCCAAACATTCCCCCCCCCCCCCCCCCGCTCCGCACCCCCAAAGGCCATGCCAGACCGGACCAGACCGGATGAGACCAGACAGGACCTCACACCGTCACTTATAATCATCCCACCCAATAAGGTTCCTGGACACGTTTCCCACCCCCGGCTTGTGTCAGCTGGGTGGGTTGGGGGATGGGGGGGCGCGTCTGGAGAACGGTCCTTCACAAGTGGCGTGTGTGTGTTTACGATGAGAAGACCGGCGAGCGCACTCAGTGACAGCCGAGCCTAACAGTGTGACATTAACGCAGACGAACCTCATCTGCTTGGATCGGTGTGTGTGTGCATGTGCTTGTGTGTGTGTATGTGCGCCTGTGTGTGTGTGTGTGTGTATGTGTGTGTGTGTGTGTGTGTGTATGTGTGTTTGTGTATGTGTGTATGTGTTTGTGTGTATGTGTGTGTGTGCGTCTGTGTGTGTGTGTATGTGTGTGTGCGTGTGTTTGTGTGTGTGTGTGTGCGTGTGTGCGCGTTTGGCTGCCAATCAGGGAACATGGGTTAATGCACTTGCACTCAACACAAATACACACAATCTCTCTTCATCCAGCAGAATCAAACACAACTGTTGAGGCTAGGGCTTCACCACGCATCGCTCACTGTTTTGGAGGGATTTATTTGACATCAATCTTAAGATAAACACACCAGACAATTAGGAGGTATTTTTTTGGGGCGGAGGGCGGACTTTGACGGATGGCGCCCACATACACGTCTTTTTTCAAGATGACTGATAACCCCGCTCTTAGATGAGCTAAAGAGCTTGTAAGTGTAGGACAAAAAAATGAAAACACCAAAACGAAAAAGCCGACTCTCTGCTTTCCTCCCTTCCAGCCGACCGATGGACCCTCAGGGCTCGAGGGCATGCTTTGGTTTGAGTCCCCGTGTTCATTTCAGCAAAACAAACGACGGGTAATGTGAAAGAAAAAAAGAGCGAGAGAGGTAGAGAGAGAGAGAGAGAGAGAGAGAGAGAGAGAGGTAGAGAGAGAGGTCGTCTAGGAAGCTCTCTCTACCCTCTCTCTCCTTTAAGAAGTGTCTGTGTTCAGACTAGGACCCCTGCCTGTAGACAGCCTATGGGGATGGATGTAGACATAGATCTCTGGGGCTTGGATGCAACGGCCGATGCCTCACTTCAAAGAGAGGGCATAAGGGCAACAGTAACCCCCCTCACCCAGCTACCGCCCCCAATATACATCCCACTCCGCTCACAGCTGACTCCACCCTGTGTGCGTGTGTGTTTGTGTGTTTGTGTGTAAAAGAGTTTGTGTGTGCATGTGTTTGTGTGTCAATGTAACTGTGACTCTGTATCTCTGGCTTTTGATTCACACTCTCCATTATATCCTCTTGTCGAGGTATGAGGAAGAGCAGGGTGGATGAGCGTCTGTGAAGGAGGGGGGGAAGGCCCAGGTCAGTCACCTGGTTGTGTTGTCTGACTCCCAGCCACGCTCAAACCCTGAAGCCCCCCCCCCCCCCCCCCCCCCCAGAGCACCTTAAAGTCTACCTGCAGGCTTCCAGGAGCAAGATGCTCCAACAGCTATCAGCAACCTTCATGAGATGTATCACCTGATCAGTGTACGTCTTCTCAACGGATCGATTGTCTGAGCGTGGCGTGGGCGAATATTCCTTGTCAGGTTCAACAGAAAGGTTGTGTGTGTATGCGAGCACGGCCTCAAGAATGCAGCGTTCGCCTACCCCGACCCATCCGGTGCAAACCGGCCGGCTCGCCGTCTATAATTTTGAGACAATGGGAGAGGATGAGTGAACGCTGAGCAGAAAGGAAGGGAAATCGAAGAGAAGCGTGTATAGCGCGGCGCTGAAAGAGCCCAGCTCTGCGGCCCTTTATAAATCCCCTCCTCCTTTTTTCATCACCCTTTTCTCTTTTTTTGGGGATCTCTTTATTGAGATGAAAGAACAGCAGAGGGCCGGATTATGCGGGACAATTACGCTTTTCTGCCCTGCAAAAAAAAAGAAAGAAAAAAGAGCCGGAGCTGACCGGGCTTTTACAAGAGGGCTAATCATTTCCAATTAAGTACATTTTTTGACATTGTGTAATGGCTACAGTGTTGCTCTTAAACCCTTCTCTCGACAGCGCTCTCTCTCTCTCTCTCTCTCTCTCTCTCTCTCTCTCTCTCTCTCTCTCTGTTAAGCCCCCTGTTCTCAGACAGGCAGCCTGTACTGTCTACTGACAATCTGAATGGCTGTGAAGCGGCAACTTGTTGTTCGTGTGCCAAATAGCCCATTTACCAGACGCTTGACAAGGATCTTATTTGGCATGAGGGTTGATGTGCCTTTGTGTCCCCGCAGCGTTGGATTAGTGCTATTTGTTTGTCAGAAAACCCCCGGGATCCGAATCAATGTCAATGTGTGCTGCTGTTTTTTTGTGTTGGTGACCGGAGGTGGCTGCCTCTTCTTTTGGCATGCTAATCAATAATCAGGGAGGATGAGGGAAGGAAAGGGGAGGAGGGGCAAAGTAAAGAGCCTGAAAGTGTCTCAAATACGTCAAAGAACAACCAAAAGCCTGTATCTAACACTCACCGATCTCTCCTGTGAACCATTTTTAGCCCTTCAGGTAAATCAGACATTCACCCTGATAATACTAATACTACTAATACAATTAATACACAATGAACAATAGAGTCATCTCGGAATGGGGGAAGCAATGGCATTCAGTCAACTGGCTGATGCCCCCCCACTGTCTGGTTCTCTATGGGGAGATTTTGAACAGGGATCACGGTAGAGGGAGCTTGATGTTTTCTAAAGGAAGCCCTCCTGTATGCTGACTGAGACAGATAGGCCCATTAGCCAGCTCTGGACCGGGCCTGACAACTCCTTACAGCTCGCTAGTGAGGCAGACACCCTAATGGAGCTCCCCTTCCCCTTTCACTCCATTCAGAGAGGAGTGGAGCTACTGTCCATCAACCCAGCCCCACCTTGGGGGGGAGGGTAGGGGTGGGGGGGGGAGCAAGACCGCAAGAACGCTGCCATTAAATATTCGGTTGACAAATGAGGCCTGGCTTGAGGAGTAATGAGTGACCTAACGGACAGTGATCAGACATTTAGGGAAGATCGGACGATAGAGAGTTAAGGGACAAGTTGGCAAGAAACTATCCCATTTCCTTGGAGCGTTAGTTCAATGGGTAGAAGACCGTTGATGAGTTTTGGATCACCAATTCCCTCTTTCTAAATTAATCCGATGGTACCTGAATAAATATACACATTGTACTTTGTGCTGAAATACTATCTCGTTACAGATGACTCATTCGTATAAATGTTGGCAACCAGAAACTTTAAAAGTCTACCTATTCCTTCCCCCGGACGTTATTTTAAAACTCTGTGTTACTCACCTCTAGATAACCTCTAAAATAACCGCCTTTTCACTATTGAGAGAATATTCAGATGCAGCACAAGCATACCGTCACACATATACACACACACACCGACAGACACACAAAACCAAAGGTCTAGATCCACACACACAAACACACCCACTCACACACACACACCCACAAACAAAGGTGTAGACACACACACACACAAACCCACACACACACACAGCCACAACCAAAGGTTTAGATCCACAGACACACAAACACACACACATACACAATCAAAGGTCTAGAATCAACACAAACACCCCGCCCCCTCCACAGACACAGCCAGCGTTCCTCGAGATCGTCTTTCAGTCTTTCCGCGTGTGTCTCTATTAACATCAGCTTCGGCGAATCACAGTGTGTTGAACTCTGAGCATCTCCCCCCCCCCCGCCCCTTACCAACTAACCGCCTTCCCCTATTCGGCCCCTCAGCGACGAGTCCCCGCCTGCGTCCGTCTTCGTCCTCCTGCTACCGTCTGCTTTCTTATATAAAAAAAAATCACCTTTCATTCCCGCCCTGTGATCCCCTGGCTTGTCTCCTCCCACGTCGCCCTTCATCGCCTTTATTTTCCCGCTCTAATTGCATGCGAAAGATGCCTCCTTTGATTCCGCCCCGTGTGCCAAACCGCCATCGGGTGGTGGGTGGGGGTTTGGGGTGGGGGGGGCTGCGGGCGGTGTTGAAAAGTGTCGTATGCGTCTGTCTATGTGGTGGCAGGCGGAGGGGGGGAGAGCAGCATACACCTGTCCGAGAGTGCGGCGGGTTTCGCACGGTGAGATATGACGTATCTATTACCTGCTTCCTGAGATAGAGTCGCTGGCTGTTTGCGATAGCGGGTGAGTTCTGGGGGGGGAGAATAGGCTGGGAGAAAAGGTGGGGCGAGAGAGAGAGTCTCCGAGTTTAGGCAGGAAAGTTCCCTCAACTTTTGCATACTTGTGAGTGACCATACAGGATGTTTTCTTGTCTCGATTCGTTTCTCTGTTTGAATCACAGAAAAAGGTGACATTTGTGGGCAAAAAAATAAATGAGTCGTAACAAATGCCATGTTGTTTTTGTCCCTCGAAGGCAGGGGGGGGGGAGGGGGGAGGCGACATGGTGTCGGGCCTGACCGCGCTCGCTGTTTAACCTTTTCCCCATGACGGCGGTGTCACCCTGAAGCGTCCTGCAGTGGCCAGCCACAGACAGAGCTACGTGGCTAACAAGTCTGGCGCTCCATAACTCCCAAACTCAGCCGGCACTGATTTCTTTAATTCTTCATTCAAATTATTTTCAAGAAGGAGGCTAGACAGATTACTAAACCGTATGGCATTAAGCTTGCCCACTGCTATTCTGTTGGGTTTTCAACATAGCTAGAAGCGACGCCGTAGCGCAGGGCTTGTTTTGGAAACAGTGCCCTTCAGCGAGATTATGTCTGTTCATTGTCTGCCTCGTCTGTGTTCCTCCAGGTGGGGATAGCAGAGAGGAGTGGGAGGGTGGGGGGGAGAGAGAGAGAGAGACAGAGAGAGAGAGCGAGAGAGAGAGAGAGAGAGAGAGAGAGAGAGAGAGAGAGAGAGAGAGAGAGAGAGAGAGAGAGAATGGACCTCTCTTTGACAGAACCTAATCAAGCACTGTCCTAATGTATTACAACTGACTGGGGTTCTACCTCTCCCCTCGCGGCAAAGTCTCGCTAAACCACAATCAGAATAAGTTGTGAGCGACGGAGCGAGACAGGGAGAGAATCAGAGAGGGAGAGAGGGAGAGAAACAGAGAGACTAATGGAGAGAGAAACACAGTGGGAGAGAGAGAAAAAGAGAGGCAGAAATAGAGAGAAACACAGTTGGAGAGAAAGAAACACATACCGAGAGATAGTGAGATCGTGAGGGAGAGCGAGAGAGAGAGCGAGAAGAGACAATGCAGAGGGAGGAATTACGGAGTGAGTCGAAGCAGGTAAAGACAAATCACACGGCGGCGGCGTCCCCACAGATCTCTGACGTCGTCGGCTTACTTCCGGCTCCGGTTTCCATGCCACAGCGAGCGTGCGTGCGGAGAGATAAATGAGACGCGGAGCGCGGAGAGAGTGAGGAGGAGGAAACAGATCCTCTGTCTGTCTCGCCGCTATTTACTGACATTAAGAATGATAATATCCATCAGCACTTTGTCAGACACCCAAGTGGGCTGTGAGGAGAACAAAGGCTCCACTGTCTGTCTTCTGAGGCGCTTACAAGGAGATGTTGAGGTACCTGCCATTCAGGTGCAAACAGTGTCATCCCCACACACACACAGACAGACACGAGCGCACGCGCACACCTAGCCAGGGCCCTCCTTTTGCTCCGGCCATACTGATAATACAATCGCCTGGGGGCCCCTCTATCTCTCTGTCTCTGTCACTGTCTATGTATCTCTCTGTCTCTCTCAGTGTCTGTGTATCTCTGTGTAACTCTCTCTCTCTCTCTCTCTTTCTCGTTAGCTTCCATAGACCTGACGGGTTAACGAGCGAATAAATCAACACCGGAGAGCGGGAAAACAAAAACACACACAACCACACACCAACCACATGTGCCACACACTTTCCTCTCTGGCCTCCACATAGAAAAAAAAACGAAGACTTTGAGTTTCCTGTGACTTTTTTTTCATTGTGTTTATATTTGTGTTTTATTTATTATTATTTTCCTGCTACCTTTAGCGGCGATGAGCAGGAGGCAGCCTGCCGCTGCGAGGGCGTCAGAGAGGAGGCGTCTGTGTAATTACTTTTGGCCATCTTTCAAAGCCGTCACTCTCCGGAGAGAGATGTGTGACAACATGTGACAAGAAAGCCAACAGGCTCTCCATACAAAATAATGGAATCCATCATCGCGGCAGGCAGACACACCTGTCTGGCTGGGAGAACAATGCCACACTGCCTATTTATTAGGTGCCAGAAAAGTTTATGTTTGTTCGGTGACAGTGACAAGCAACTTGATCCTTTTCATTTTTCGGAGAAGGGGAGAGAAGGTGGGTGCGGCGGTGGTGGGGTTGCAAGCTTTGGGGAAAAAAGAGGAGGAGGAGGAGAAGGGGAAACACATTTCTCTCTCTCTCACTCAGCGGCTCTCCATGATATTCCTTTCGTCCTGATAGATGTCTGCCACCGAGTCAGGAGACACATAACAAAGAGTGTCATTCTCCAGCGGGGAGGATTTGACTAATTCTTTATTTCTTTTTCCTCTGCACCTCGTTCACCGGGATGCATATCAGGTCACAATCCCTTTGACACTTCCTAGTCCGGCACCGACTCAAACGTCACCGCGTTGGCGTGATTGCCGTGCAGGGTAAACACTGGAACCTTATGAATGCTATTTTGATGTCTGTGCCCATCACAGATGTGTCTGATTAACGATGCGGTCAAATGGGGAATATAACAAGAGGCATTGGGAAATGTATCTAATAATAGCAGTTTTTTTGTTAAAAAACACAAAGAATCATGTTATACAATGGTTTCTAAACTATCTATCTCTCTCACACACACACACACACACACACACACACACACACACACACACACACACTGCATTATACCACCATATTGTATGACTGTTAAACAAGTTTGTAATCTTCCCTCTAGTGCATTCTCCTTCACAGACACCCAGCCAGCCAATCAGCTAGTCACACAGGCAGACAGCCAGCCAGTCACACAGCCAGACAGCCAGTCAGCCAGTCAACCAGTCACACAGCGAGACAGCCAGTCAGCCAGTCAACCAGTCACACAGCCAGTCAGTCACCCAGTCAGCCAATTTGTTCTATTCACACAGCCAGACAGCGAGTCAACCAGTAAGCCAGTCAGCCAGTCAGCCGCCCACCCAGTCACCCAGCCAGTCAGCCAGTCAGCCAGCCCGTTGTGTGGCTGGCAGGTCAAGGCTGGGTGTCATCTTAACAGTTAATAATTAGGCCCGGTCCCGCCACTACACTGAGCGCCGCGGGGACAAAAGGCAGCGGCGAGCGAGGTCGGTGGCGGCGACACGGTACTTTATAAATAGTCTCAGTGCAGGATGATTAATGAGTGGGGCGCTGCGCAGCTAAAGCAGCAATCTAGCCGGCTGAGACAAAAGGCTGCCCGAGCAGCTGCCTGCGCACAAACAAGGAAACAACACACACCAAAAAAAACTAAACAAGACCCCGTCTGACAAGGACCTGTCTGGGGGAAATTGAGAACGGGAGGTAAGAGTGGGAACACGTCAGGGAAATAAGTAATGAAACAAATAAATATTGAGATGTGGAACAAAACAAAATAATGACAGCGGCCCCGATGAAGACTTTACTTAACCCGTGAGTGCTTCCAAATCAGTAGGCGGGTGGGGGGATGGTGGGGGGGGTTGTTCCCATTAACATTGTGACATGCTTGGCTAGATGGAGGGGTCATCCATAGTCCCTCCATAGTGCCAGTGGTGGTGGTGGTGGTGGTGGTGGTGGGAGGGACTCAGGAGACTTGGGCACATTCTTTGTTGACAAGCATGCAGGAGTGTTGTGAGAAAGAAAAAAGACAAGGAAAAAGGAGAGACACGCACTCCGCCGGACCGCGGGGTGATTCTGGCGCGGCTTGGAGAGTCTCTGCCTGAAGTGAGCGATGCCAGCGACCACTGACTCGCTGTGAGGGTTATTCTGTTGCCAGACAAAGCCCCGGCTGAAGGAGGGTTTGAATGGCACCACGGGAGCCACGCTACGGGGCCACAGCTCTGTGAAGAAACGCTCAGAAGGGGGCCCTCACTCATTTACTACGGCACCCACTTGAAGGGCCAAACGCACGCATACACACAGAAGGTGTGCTTTCATACGATGGATGAGGGGGTAAAGGAGTGAATAATGACACAAGTGTGGACACAATTCAACAGAACTACGTGCAGAAGTGCCCTGAAGAATGATAAAAGCCCTGATTTATGGCAATTGATAACAGTGGTTAAGATAACACATTGTCTTGTTGATCTTTATTAAAAACCCTGCAAGGCAATTACAATATTAATATTTCCTGTGCCTATTCCTATGACACCCAGCCAAACCATCTACACTGCCCCTGCCAAAACAATTTATTCTACAAAAAGACACACTTGCCAAATGAAGCAAAGACCCGAGACCCACACACCGCAACAACAACAACAACAACAACAACAACAACAACACTAACCCGAGTGACAAACATCTCTTTTCACACTTCAAAGTTTTCCCAAACAAATATGGCTGCTCTTTTCCATCATCGGTCAACAATTATTTAAATATTTGGATGCGAAGCTGCCTCACAAGTCTTCTTTATATATTTCCCGCCCCCCCCCCCCCCGCTTTCTTTTGACGGTCCTTAATCTTCCTCCTCCATTTTGTTGTTGTTGTGCTACTTTTGGCAGGGCTCTCTGGCGTCATAGCATCCCCTGTAACCGCCCGTGACAGGGGGTTATTTGCCTCCATATATGTTTTTTCTCTCCAATTACACCATGGCAGGCATTCAGGGCTGCCAAAACGGTGCTGCCTGCCGCCGTGCCCGGGCTGATGGTCACCTATTTGACTAGTCCTTGCTGCTTGCCATGCACTGTATTTTTCCTCTCTCCAGATTCTCTTCAGAGTGGAGGACTCTATCATTTGGCTGTCCTTGGTCAAAAAGTGTTGTTTAACACCTGACAAGCGCCCGCCACCACAATGCCAACCTCTATTTGGAGACACAACTAATGTCGTGTCTGCGGTTAGAAAGGTTTTTATTTTGTATTATTCTTTTTTTTTTACCTTTTTCCTAACAGTTTGTCATTGAGAATTCAAAGTGTTTTTTGAGATGCAATTTCTGTTGAATATATATATATTTTTCAATTGATGAATGATTCATTTGTGGTGTAATTTCATCATTCACACTTTATTATATTAAACACCACTAAGGTATGACTAGGAATTCTTTCAACTTTAAATAAAAGTGATTAAATCATTCTAACTAGGTCCTAAAGGTGCTAATATTAATATTTAATCAGGTACACATAATTAAGCTTATCTTCCCTATCCTTTTGATGTTGCTTACAGAAGCTTCAGCCTGGCCAAAGATTTAAAAGTGAAATTATAGCAAATGACTGATATCTTCCAATATACAAGCTACCAGCTCTCTGAATCAATAAAGCAAAACAGACAGCATTTGTAAGTATAGCTTTAAGCTAAATGTGACAGCAAATGCAAAGGTTTCCATTGACCTGCATTGACAACACAATGAAAAATGCATGATTTCACAGTGAGAGCTCTTTCATCCATAGAGCCAGATCAATAGTGGGAAGGATTTACAGAATCAAAGTTGTTATGTAGGCGATGTTAACTCATGACTTTAAAATAAATCAATCAAAACTGGAGGGAAATCTGGAAGAAGAAAGCGGGAAAAGCTAAGAAACAATTAGGGGAGAGCGAGTACCAGGAGAAAATACACAATGTTCACAATAAGGCCAATTAAAAGGATTACGGGCTGATGAGTTGAACCTTCTACTGCTTTGAAAATATGTGTATATTAATTGTATTTTGTATTGTATATTAATTAATATGTACAATGTATAAACTCTCTCTCTCACACACACACACACACACACACACACACACACACACACACACAGTGTTACCTGCTGAAGAACCAACCGAAAATTGATTTCAACAACACCATGACAGGGCTAATTATGGTGTAAGGCGAGCCATGCCTGTGGCCTGACCTTTGACCCCGCCAGTGGACTGAAGACGAGCCAGCAGCTCTCAGCAGAGGCCTGTCTGGCTCCAACGTGTGACAGGAGATAGGCAGAGAGAGAGAGAGAGGGAGAGAGATAGGCGGACAGACAGAGAGAGAGGGAGAGAGAGAAATGGACAGACAGCGAGAGAGAGAGAGAGAATGTGAGTGAGAGATAGCTGGCACACGCAAAAAAATAGAGACATAAGACAGGAGAGAGTTAGACAAGAGGAGAAAAATGAGACACAAAGAGAAAAGGAAACATGATAGAGAGCGAGAGCGATATGGCGAGAGAGAGACTGAGCGAGAAAAAGAGAGAGAGATAGATAGGGGATAGGGGGTTTGAAAGAGAATGACAGACAGACAAACACACAGTCACGGGGTGTGTGTGTGTGTGTGTGTGTGTGTGTGTGGGGGGGAGGGGTGTTGGAAGAGTGAGGGGGTACCTGGTGGTCACTTAAGGCAGCCCTTGTGCGCGGGAGCTTACAGATAGCAATCAGCATTTTGTCGTTTTCTTTTTACACTTTAGCTAAAAGCTAGCTGCTAGCCTGCCACCGCTGCCTAAACAAGCCCCAGTGTTTTCATCTCCACACACACACACACACACACACACACACAATGGCACACACACACACACACACAGACACACACAAGCACACACACATAGGGTGCGGGGCACTCTGTCTTTTCTTCTGACGGAGATAAGATGTATAAATTATGAGCAGCTGACACAGTCTGCTCCAGCGCCGCCGGCATCTCATCAATCACCAGCCTGTGTGTCAGCAGGTAACTGACGTGGCCCCTGGAGGCAGAACCCCCCCCCCAAACACACACACACACACACTCCTTTAGGTGTGTGAGTGAGTGTGTGTGTGTGTGGTTATGTGTGTGTGTGTCTTGTGTATGCGTCTCCTTTTCTTTTTGTTTGCATGTGATTGTGTGCCCACGCTGTCGAAGACGGTTCCGCGTGCACGTGTGTGTGGACAAGTGTATGTGTGTGTGTGTATGTGTGTGTGTGTCTGTATGAGTGTGCATGAGTGTGTGCGTGTTTGTATGTGTGAACAGCTGATCCAATCGAAACCATGAACAAAAACAACACCATTTTGTTGGTGTCTGTGTGCATGTGTTAGTTTTGTGGTGGATGTGGGTGTGTGTGCGTGTGTGTGCGTGAGGAGTGTGCGATTTTAAACTCGCGCACAAACTCAAGGTTTTTTACTGTTACTGCTCGGGGCGTCGGGTGTTCTGATACGCTCTGACAAGAAAAAACACAACACAGAGGAAGAGGAAGAAGATGAAGGACGAGGTGGAACACAACACAACAGGGAGAAGGGGAGAGAGACAGAGAGACAGAGAGAGAGAGAGAGAGAGAGAGACGGAAGGGATTCGTAAGGGAGTGCTGAAGCATTTCTTGAAGAGCTTAACATGCTAACCGTTAGCCATTTTGAATGAATTTGAATAATTTGTTTCTCACCTTGCCTTTCTTGGTATGTGTACCATGAGGGTTTCAGGGCCTAGCTTGAGATAGGAATGCTTGCTAAAATAGATGGGTAATTACACTCCCCAATCCATGTTTCAGTTGAATCATGCTAAATTACATTGCAAGCTAACGCTAAATCAGTTTTTTCTCAACCCCAACACACGAGTCATTTCAAATAGCTTTACCATTTAACGCATCGTTGCTGAAGTAAGCAACCTAATTACACAGTTATGTCTCAGAGGGGGCACAACAAAAAAAAGATAAAAAGGGATAATTACAAGCTACAAGTTGTCTGTGTCTTAATCCACATCACTCATATTTAAGAGCGCAATCATAACCTTTCCATCAGACGTGTTTACCCAAATTAGGATCTAAATTCATTGCCGTAATTACAAGCTATGCTGTCTGGGACTACCAGAGAGGATGAGGACTCCCATACATGGGCGTCATATAATATGCGCTGGTGGCGTTAGACAGTCAGTTAAAAATAAAGACAGATTGGTTAGGAATGATCAATCAATGACCGACCATCATCAGATGATCATTTAAAACATTACTTGTCTTCGGATTTGAGGGGCAGGCCATGTTAGTTGCAGCCCAACTGGCTCAGTGTTTGCGTTCACCATTTTTATTTACTTACTTATTTATTTTGTTGCTTTTTTTTCTCTGCGTACACAGCCTTAAGCGGGAGGAGTCCGCAGGTACACACAATATTGATTCTCTTCTGTCTGGATGAAAGTCCAAGGAGAAGGAGGAGGAGGGAGGAGAAGGAGGGAGGAGGGAGGAGGGGTGAGAAGCAGAACATCTCTTCACTCTCCCTACAGGGACAGGAACCAAGAGAACGTATCTGAGTGCCAGAAGAGAGAGAGACAGGGAGAGAGAGAGAGAAGGAGAGAGAGAGAGACAGAGAGAGAGAGAGAGAGAGAGAGAGAGAGAGAGACAGAGAGAGACACAGAGAAAGAGATAGAGAGGGAGGGAGAGAGAGAGAGAGAGAGAGAGAGACAGAGAGAGAGAGAGAGACAGAGAGAGAGACAGAGAGAGACACAGAGAGAGACAGAGGGAGAGAGAGAGACACAGAGAGAGAGAGAGAGAGAAAGAGAGGGATAGCTGTCATGTTCCGTGTGATGGGCTGAAAGACAGGAGTCGGCCCTGTAGCGTCAGGAGGGGAGTATCCTCCCCCCCTCCCCCACCACCACAAAACCAACCTTCCCCGCAAACAACACACAAACAGATCCGTCCCACAGAGAACGGAGACAGGGACCGCGAAACAAGAGGAGGGGGGTGGAGCAGGAGGTGGAGGAGGAGGAGGAGGAGGAGGAGGAGGAGGAGGAGGGCAGACAGGTGTCAGTGAAGAATGGCGTGTGTGACAGAGGGCATCGGGAGAGACGTTTGATGCAGGAGTGACAGGAGAAGATAGAGCGAGAGTCTCCGGCCGGCCGCGCCGATGTTTACATGAAAGCTTTGGCGTGAGTCCACGCCCATCCAGACCGACCGGTCATCTCTCCTCTCGTCTCTCTCTCTCTCTCTCCCTCGGCGTGTGTCCTATCGAGTTCTAGCCTTGGCCGTTCTAATTCCTGATGATGTGTCATGAATAATGCAGCCATTAGCTGTAAGGCGCAACTTGACGAGCTCTTACGGCCCTGCGAGTAGCAGTATATCAATGACACTATTGTTTTGGGACTGGCATGGTGGACAGAGATGGGAGGAGGGCCGAGTGTTTGAAGACACCGAGAGAGAGAGAGACAGAGAGAGAGAGAAGGGGGGAGACTGGGGGAGATGTCTGGAATGCAGCTGACAAAAGCTGGGCCGTCCTGCAATCGGATGAGTCTGAGGGGACGCAAGCCCATCTGATCTGAACTACCGTCCGAATATTATCTTACTAGGGGAGAGAGAGAGACAGAGACAAAGACAGAGAAAGAGAGCGAGAGAGAGAGAGAGAGAGAGAGAGAGAGAGAGAGAGAGAGAGGCGAGAGAGAGAGAGAGAGAGACTGCGGAGATTGCGGAGACGTGGGCGAGGAGGGGAGGAGAATGTGAGGGCTAGCAGGACAAGGGTTCCTATGATGAGGCCTCTGCACTCCACTCCTTTCAAAACCCAGGTGTGATGAAAGTCTGAGCGGTGTCAGGGACGGCCACGAACGGTAGCAAACCGCGGCCCGCCTCTCACTCACATTACCTGCCCTCCCTCCCTCCCCTAACCTCCCTCCCTCCCTCCCTCCCTCCCTCCCTCCTACCCAGGGTGATGGACACAGGACCGGTTGGCGGGCAGAAGGCCAACTGGCACCGAGGCGATGCCCATTGTGCCCTCTTCCCGGCCCATCTGCCGGCGACACGGCACCGGCGTATCGGGTGAGAGGCCCGGGAGGTGATACCCAACGTCATATTAAATGTCTGCGCCGCTCCGGGTTAAGGTGGTAGCTCTTATACATACTCACACACCCTGCCAGATAAAAGACAGGATATTTCCCGGTTGAAAGGGAGACATTACATCGCATGTCATCCAGGGTGTGTGTGTGTGTGTGTGTGGTGCGTTAGTGTGTGTGTGTGTGTGGTGTGTGTGTGTGTGTGTGTTTGTGTGGGTGTGTGTGTTTGAGCTTGGGTGGGAATGTGTGGGTGTGTGTGCGTGTGCGTTCATGCCTGGGCTTCGGTGTGTGTTCGTGTGCTTGGGTTTGTGTGTGTACGGGTGTGTATGCATGTGCGTGTGTGTGTGCATTTACTTGGGTGTGTGTGTGCGTGTCTACGTGCTTGGGTGTGTGTGCTTTTGTGTACGTGTCCTTGTTTGTGTGTTCGTGTGCTTGGATGTGTGTGTGTGTGTGTGTGTGTGTGTGTGTGTGTGTGTGTGTGTGTGTGTGTGTGTGTGTGTGTGGGTGTCAGCGTGTTCCAGTGAGACATGTCTGCTGGTAGGCCGTGTTTCAAAGCTTGGCACATATCTTGTCTTGACCTAGTTGGGGAGTGAAAAGGTATTGGTTGTCCTATTGTTTGATTGGAGGAGCGATGTTCGTCTGCCTGATTTTGGACTATCAGGTGGTTATCATACAAAAACATGTCATGACTTGCGATGCCTTATGGCACTTCCTTGTGTTCTCGATAAAGTTATGGAGTGACGCATGAGTTTATTGTTTCGTGTTCGTATTAATAAAAAGCTTGTCACTTGAAGCTATTTGGCAGCGAGTTTGAGGGAGGATAATCTGTCCCTGAGTTCTCCTCATTCGTAAGAGTTGCACTAGTTTAACTGACGCAAACTGTCAGCCAAGTCAAGTTTCGTGTGTTTTCTTCTTCTTAATAAAAGTTAGTAACGTATCGCTCAGATAATTAGCCTCATTGTCAAGATTTGTACAAAGACGAAGGCGCGAGCAAGAAATCCAAGGCCATTTTTTAAAATGTAACCGTATATTAATTTGTAATTAAAATAGACACGTGAAATAAGGCTTGAAACCAGCCCACGGAATAATGATATTCCCATGACAACTACCTAATGCTGTTAATAACTGACAAATTCTCATCTGACAAACTTTGAGACGTTGAGGCTGACACAATTCTTCTTGAATTAAGAATCTGTACCCACTTCAACTCAACTCAATAAAATGTTTCACCCAAACACCACAATTAACCTTATACCTACCCGATAGCCATCTGTGTGCCATCTTGGTTCGAAACACTATCTAGGTGGGGGAAATAACTGCCGAATCACACAAACAGTTCGACCACCCAGCTAGCCTTAAAATCCATATCCATCCCCGTTGAATAAGGTCCATAACCTCTAATACCACTACCTCCTGCCTCCCTCACCACCACCACCTCCAGCAGTCAGGCAGAGTGAGGGATGAGCAGTGTGTGAGTGTCACTCGACCTCTCTGGCCTTGTGCTGGCCTCTGGTATGTGCAGGCGAAGCATTGGCCAGACCCTCGCCCTCTCAAACTGTCCGTCCACACCTCTGCACCAACACCCCATTCTTCGCCCTCCTCCATCATGCCTCTCTACCTCTCCATTAGGCTTTCTCCCACATCAACAAGATCTTCTCATTCTTCTCTCGCCAGACCTGTTTCATTATCTCCCTCTTCCTCTACTTCCTAAAACACTCTCACTCCCTCATTCCATCTCTCTCCCTTCCCCTCTCTCCTTCTTCCCCCTGCTCGTTCTCTTTACCTGTGTGTTTCTTTTTCTTACTCTATCTCTTTATTGACATAATCAGCTCTCCCACTCTCTGTCTCCCTCTCCCTCATTCACCCACCCACGCACTCTCTCTTTATCTCCCTATCTCTCTCGCTCCATCTCTCTATTCACATTTTAAGAGTGAAAAAAGGTAAAGAGCCTTTTTTTATGTAAAAATTGGCAGAGAACCTACGGTGGAGTGTGTGATGCGTGTTGAAGAGGGCTGGCGGGACCGCGCTAGTGGTTTGTTTGTGTTCCAACGCAGAGTGCGACCAGGTAGAGCGATGAAGACGCGCCGCTGAGACGTGGCAAGTAGCGTGAGCACCAGTAGTACCCATTTAAACCCCGTGCAAAGCCCGGGAGTGCTAATCTAACGGCCACAGGGGCTTTATTTAAGTAGATCTAGTAACTACGGCGGCGAACACACAAAGCTACACAATACAAACACGGGAGGTATTTAGAGAAAGCGGTGAATGAAGGACGTGGATTTCGTTGGTGAGGTCCGTAATGAAAGACATGTCGGCAAAGCGTCAACAACCCACAGCTTTAAAGGCAGCCATTTACATTAGAACAAGATTGAACGTTTGGCGGGCCGGTATAATTGAAACTGTGCATCGCCTCTCTCTCAAATGCCACTCAAACGCAACGCCCCTGACAAGCTAAGCCCTTTAATGCTGCAGATTGACTGGTTAATCCTTCCTTTCTCAGGTTAGAAGACTCACACGCACGCATGCACACACACACACACACACACAGACACACACACACACACACACACACACACACACACACACACACACACACACACACACACACACACACACACACACACACACACACACACTGAGGCCTGGCGTGCCTCTACTTCCTCCTCCTGTCTTAACCCCCTCTAACCTAAACACACTCTAGCGCGCAAACACACACAAACACCCACAAATGCCTACAGACACACACAAACAGTGCAGGCATGCACACAATGACGTGCTCGCACACACACACACACACAAACACACACACACACAAATGTATCTCCATCCCCATCGTGCACACAAACACACACACACACACACACACACACACACACACACACACAAACAAATGCATCTCAACCTCCATTGTACACGCGCACACACACACAGACACACACCCGCATGCGAAAGCTACAAAGCTGGGGGTGTCAGGCCTACCTGTCCTAACAGCGTGGCGTGTGCATGACCCGAGGACAGCTCCTGGGGACATTAATTATGGAGCAGACTGACTCGCTGAGAGAGGGGGAAGGAGACAGACAGACAGACACAGGGAGAGGAGAGGGGGGGATAGAGTATTGGGAAATGAACGTTGGGGGGCCAGTGGAGTAGAGGTGCAAAAAATACAATCTTTTGAAAAACTATAAAACATAATCATCCCCAACAAAGAAAAGTCTATGCCGTAGAATTTTCTAGTGTAAAATTGATGAGGGTGTTCATTTTGTAATGAACCGCTCTTACCTATTTATTAAGTTTCACGGTGCACCTACCCCTGTTTTTTATCTGTTAATTGCATCTGTTAATTATTGTATGCAGTGTCATGACATCTTTATCCACAGCAACAGGTCATTAAGGAGCAGGGATGGTGGTTAGGGCATCCTGCTCAAGGATGCTTACAGGTCGATTTTGGACATGGGGATTAAACCACGTACCCACAAACACTAGCCACCGCACTACCCTGCCTCCATTCATCCATCTAAACAGCCACACACGTTTCCCCAGCTCAGTTAGCCTTTAGCCTAGCTGTTTCAAGTTTGCATCCGGCCTAAAGTGAGTGTTCTAAAAAGCGAATAACATCTTGTTATTTATTTCTGTGGATCACCAAAATGCCCTTCTTGAAATGTCTGAAAAAGTACCTTTGGAGATAAACATCTGAAGCCAGGACATGCTGTGTGTTTGATGGTAAACAATGGAAGTTATGGACAGCAGTGCCTAGCCAGCAATCCTGAAGACATCTAAACGTCAGCGTGGGATGAGAGAACATCTAGTCCAAACAGAACAGAGTCTTTCTCCCTTTGAACCCTGAAGGCTGTTAGATCAGATGAATCCTGGTCATCCCGTGTCCCTCTCCTCTTCCCGACAGCTACGTTGTCTTACGCAACTTGTTAGGAATCGCCACCAAAACGCCAAACAACGCGGAGAGGTCAACGCCTTTGAAGGTTACCTCCCACCCTCTTCTCCCTCCTCCTCGTTCTCCTCTGCCTCCGTCGTCGGCGTGGAAACATAAAGCAACATTTATGCGTGCCGCCTGTCAGCCAGGTGTCTTAATGATGCAGAGTTAACACATACTAACTAACAGTGTCTCCCCCCCCCCACCCCACCACCGAACACACTGACAGCCTCAGAAATAATTGACCATCTCGCTCACAAACGGAGACGCAGCAGGCAAGATAATTCAATCCCGTCAGCTGACAGAGCCCATAGAGTGTGTCACCGGAGGGGTGCAGCGCTATACACAAAGCAATGTCAGGTCAGGGGGATGCAGCCTCCTGCTAGCTATTTGCGATGGCGTCTCTGAGGCTAAATTACCTGGCACTCCATAATATGGTCTAGTTAACTAATTTCCTGACAGCGCACTGTCTCACAAGAAAAGTCTTGCATACACGGCCTGTCAGAAACATGATGGGTTTGCCCCGCCCCCCCTCTCCTTCTCCCCCTTTTTTGTCTTTTTTCTTCCTGTACCTTTTCTTCCCTTCTCAAATACTTGGCAGCCTCTCAACTAAGAGCTCATATCCAATATCCTCTCCCGGCGTGCCAAGAAACACGTCTAATTCGAGACAAAAAACGCGCGGAGGTGAGAATGAACCAAAAGGAGAAACATAACCTTATTATGTGTGAAGGCTAGCACGCAGTGTGTCATTACATCCACAGGTTCCCAGGGAGGGTGTGCGTTGCAGGGGTAGCGGCCGTCCACAAGAGTCAAGTTTTTTTCCTCTCCCCATCGCTTTCCTCACTTAAGGAAACGAGGGAACAAACCATTAGCCCCCCCAACCACCACCACCACCACCACCACCTCCCTCCACCTCTATTATCCAGATGAGCCTGGCCCTGTGGACACAAACAAGCATATATATATATATAGAAGGGTGTAAGGTGTCCTATCGGTTTGTTGTTGTACACGTGTGAATCACTCATTTTATGACAGCGACGAACTGAGGACAACAAAGAATAAAACTATTAGAACCGCAAGCCCTCACCAGAGGGGTCAGGGAGGGAAACCGGAAACCGCCCTGGAACAAAACGCTGCACACAGATTCACCTGGCGGAGGACGACCTGCGTCCTATAGCGACAGAGCGGGATGACAATGGCGATGCAAAAAGGCCTGCCTTTAAGCTATACACATCACGGGAAGGGGGGGGGGAACAATACGGAGACACCCATGAATACAGCTCTCACACGCCTCACAGCTCGCGACAGTTGTTGTCGCTTTAAAAGTTCACAATGTCACACCAAGGTTTGTCTCCCCTTCGCTTCCTCCCTCCCTCCCTCCCCCTCTCTCTATTCTTTTATTTTGTATTTGTTCTCATTCAACGAAGATGAGGCCTCTTTCTCCGGCTCCCTCCCCCCTAGCCCGACAATGACAGTAGGGTGGAAACGCTAGCTTTTATTACGCGCACAAAGTATAAATAGTGTAATCTATCAGCACTGCCAATCAGAATGATTGATTATGGGGGCTGTCAGGGAGGCTGAGTGACACATTAGAAAAGTTTGGTTAACAATGGCTGTAGCTGGTGGCGGACGGCTGCTCCGCCACCCTGGCTCAGTGATTAATGTGTTGTCAGCCTGTAATCCCACACCCACACCTAATGAGGCGGGAATTTATCATCTTGGTGGAGTGGCAGATGTCAGAGGGAGGGGGGGGGGGGGGCGGAAGACGGAGTCCAAGTGGCTGGAAACAATATACTTTTGAGAACTTGTGCCTGATATGTCTGACAAGCCTCCCCCCGAAGTGAAAAAAACTCCACAAAGAGGGCCTGTGTTGTAAGGACAAACTTCAATGGATGGGGGACTTTCTGGGAGGTTGGGGGGAGGGAAGGAAGGGCGGGAGGGGTGGTGGGCTGTTGGTGATGTCCAGCTCTCCTCCTCCTCCTCCTCCTCCTCCTCCTTCCCCTCCTCCTTCTCCCCCACCATCTCTTGCACGCTCCTGAAAGTCAACAACTGCTGCTGGGGGCATAAAGAGAAAAGCAGGACTTTTTTCGACTTCACGCTGTTTGGGGGTGATCTAAAGTAGAAAGAGATTTGATTTGTTGTTCATCGAGATAACAGGTACCACAAAAGCAAGCTACATTTACAGGGAGTAGCAAAACTGTGGTTTGTTATGGAACAAAACTAAACAAATACAAAGCCAATCTCTTTTCGAGCGGTCCTTTTGAGGGCTTCAAGTCTGGACTTTGAAGATTTACAAACACGTCAAAAGTAACTGTGTCACTGTACACGACAACACCATTATCGGATACCCCTAATCTGAATACGGATGAACAAATAGGAAAGTTATCTTAAGACTATGAGCCGAGATAAAAATCAACTCCTCATCAAAGCGCACCACACCGCGCTGGAATCATGATTAATGCGGCACAGTCGGTGTCTGGCACTTAAACCGAAAGGCGGCAACGCAAATAAGTGACTGATTTCCTTTGTGGGCCCCGGAGTTTGGCCCAGCACCAAACAGCCAACACCCTGAGGAGGGCCATTAAGGCAGAGCGACGAGGCTTTCTTCAGGAGAAACAAAACGCTATCTAAGATGTCTCTCATTAGACCTAACAGCGTCCCCCCCCCCCCGTCCCCCAGCAGAGAGTCACCAGAGAGACCGCAGATAGTCAGGATCCAGGCTGATCTACCCGATAGTGAGAACGTCCTGGGACTGTACTCTGCCACGTTCGGGAGTAGAAGCGAGAGAAGAAGCCGCCTATGATAAGCAGAGTAATTAAAGTGAGCAGAGATGCGTCGGCGGATACGACGGCTTTGGCGCGAGGGCGACGTCACTAGGAGTTTTGCCGTTTTTTTCTGGCACCCTGGGACGAAATGAGAGATGGGTTTTAAAGGGAAGCAGATCAACCGGGAGAGTTAAGGTTGCCTAGCCCATTTTTCCTGCCCTTTTTGCCTTGTTTGTTTTGCTCGCAGATTCTGCTTCTGTGGTTCTGTTTGAACCCCAATGTTTAATACAAGGAAGTATCTTATTCCCTTAAGCTTCCTGCGTTTAAAAAAATGAATTTCAGTTTGAAAATAAAAAAAAAGATAGACATCGAATGAGGCCCACGGCAGAGGAAGTAAATATTTCAAACTATGAAAGTGCTATATTATGACAAACCCAATATAACCCGAAATGTTATTACAGCCACGAACAAGTCCACATTTAATTCGCAAAAACGACAGAAAGAGGAAGAAGTGAGTGCTGTGACACGACACGTCCAAGAGGATGAAGCCGCCGTAAATCTTCTGGAAAGAGGGAAGAAAGGCCTCCTCTCACTGCTGACCAGCGCTGGCCCTATAACCCCACCGCTAATCACAGGAGACGTCAGTACAACACACACTCTCCACAGAGGCACCCTCCGCTCCCAGTGCCAAAAAGAATCGCAGGCGAAACTAAAGCCCAGCCACTCCAACCGTCTAATAAAAGCCCTTTCGGGAAAAAAAAAACAAAACACGCACACGCACACATGTTTGTTTTTATGCCGTGCGTCTGGCCAGAAACGAACACATCTATCATTTTTGTGATAACAACGTTGACACGACACTCGGGGTCACTCACCTTCTGTGTCTCCCTGCTTTGAAGGAGGCTGTAAATCCCGGCCGGCGCTATTACTTACAATTAAATGTGCTTTAAACTTTTATTGTGTGTTTATGATGTGCAGCGCTCCAGGATGATTAATGTGGACGGTGTGAGTCACTCTCTCTCTAATTGCTGTTGTTTTCTCAGCTTGTGACCCCCAGCTGACCCCGCAGCAACAGCTGTCAGAGCCTCCTGAACGGGGCCGGGTCCCACCGGCCTCCCTAAATCAGCCGGGGATCCCCCCCCCGGTCTGAACCTAGATACATACGTTCACATCCACCCATCCACCTAGATACACACATCGACTCAAAGGCACACACAAACACACACACACACACACACACACACACACACACACACACACACACACACACACACACACACACACACAGAAACCCACACTCTGGTCTGAACCTAGATACATACATTCACATCCTCACATCCATCTAGATACACACATCCACACACACACAAACACATACACACAGAAACCCACACTCTGGTCTGAACCTAGATACATACATTCACATCCTCACATCCATCTAGATACACACATCCACACACAAACACACACATCCACACTCTGGTCTGGACCTAGATACATACATTCACATCCACACATACACCTAGATACACACATCCCCACACAGGTTGGAACCTATGTACATACAGTCACATCCACCTAGATAAACACATGTACACACACAAATCCATCCTCTGTTGGAGACCTAGATGCATACTTTGACATACAAATATATACCTAGATATCCACACACACACACACACACACACACACACACACACACACACACACACACATCCACACTCTGGAAGCATGAACCAACATGACAAATCCTAAATTGTGTAGAGGAAGAAACACATTTGCACACCCATGCACATATTCAAGCATGCACACGCACAGGCACACACACACACACACACACACACACACACGCACAAACACCTAAGAGAAATAACATGTGGCTCACTGGAGTCATCTGGTGCGAAGGACCACGGCATCTTTTAACACTCACACGCGGACACAAAACACGTCCAAACAATCCTAAACAGACACTTTCCAACAGGCCCCGTTGTCCTCCAGGGATGGAAAACAGCAATGTTGTGAATGATGTCATCATTAGCCGACAGTCAGACATGATGTAAGGTGATGGGGGAAGCTCACTTGTGAAAGTAAGCAGATCCCTGTCTGTCAATACGCACATTTGTCTGAACAGGAACCAGGCCGGGGCCTTCCGCTGCTGCGGACGGCAGATGTCTAAGACTTGGCCAAGGGTATTCACTGTCCTCATACGAACTATATTGTGTGTGTGTCTGTGTCTCTGTGTGTGTGTTGCAAGTTGTGATGTAAAGTACACAAAAATCAGGACTTGTGTTACCGCCACCGGTGGAAACACAGACCCGTGGCGGACACGTGAAGATTGGTGATAACTTGCTCGAACGAAAAAAGGAAAGAAAAAACTCCCCCTGGCTTGAGTTTTTTCCCTGTTGAGAGCCATATTCATGGGAGTTTTCTCGAGGGCGCATTTGTTCAGTCAAATGCTTCAGCAAAGACCACTGAAGGCACATTCAGAAGGCTCTGCGCGGCTGCTTTTTTCTTTTTTAGGTTGGAGAGCTTTGGGGGGAACTCGTAATTATGAAACACACAGATGAACAGGGCAACGTTCTGTGGAGCATGAACTGGAAAGATCTGAGGAGGAACGGACACAACCCACCTAATTCCAAGCCCCCCTCTTCTTTTTCCCTTCCCTCTCCCTCCCTCCCTCCCTGCCTCCAGCTCACTCTTTTCACTCTCTCTCCCTCCAGCTCTCTCTTCTCACTCTCCCTCGCTCTCTCCAGCTCTCTCCCTTTTTCCATCCATCTCTATCTCCATCCCTCTCTCCATCCTTCTTTCTCCTAGTCTCTCTTTATCTTTCTTTCTTTCTCTTTTCTCTCTCTCCTCCTCACTCCCTCCCTCCATCTCCCTCACAGCCCTTCCTCCCTCTCTCCATTTCTCCCTCCCACCCGCTATCTCTGCCTCTCCCCTCCATCTCTGCCTGCCCACCCCCACTGTCTCTCTCTCTTTCTCTCTCTCACCCACGCACACAGCCACACAATCATTTGTGTCTGAAACTGTGCAGTCAAACCTCCCGGTCCCCCTCTTCCTCCACCCGACCCTCTTCAAGTGCCCCCCAAAAGAAACTCCACCCGAAAAGAAAAAGCAAAGAGTGCGGCAGCAGTGTAGTGTCGGGTGCAGCAGGTCAGCGCCGCGCGGAGGAAAAGAGCGGGGCTGAAAGGATCCACTTGTGGACTTTCCTGGCTCTGTCACTGCCAATTCTGTTGTAGAACCGTTACCCCCGCGTGCGGAAGGCCCATGGGATTCTGGGAGAAACTGGCCTGAGCCACCCTGCAACGCGGCCTGCTTTGAGTTACAGGCGGGGAGGATGTGGGGAGGGAAAAAGCTCATGTCGCCGCAAAGGGAAATCAAGTCCAATTCCGCGCGGTGGCGAAATCTAAGTGACATGCGCGGAGCAGTTGTACCCACTGACACAAATTCCACTCCGTGGTTGTGTGTGCCTGTGGGTGTGTGTGGGTGTGTGTGTGCGCGTGTGCGTGTGTGTGTGTGTGTGTGTGTGCGTGTTTTGGTGTGTATGTGTAATTGCGCGTGCACGGTTTTGTGTGTGTGTGTGTGTGTGTGTGTGTGTGCGTGTGTGTGTGTGCGCATGTGTTCCATGCACTTAATTCATCCACTGATCTACTGTGCGATGCTCTTGAGCATGTGGCAGGCGGGGGCCAAATGTTATTTTACCGGGTTAAGGCAGACGGGGAAAAAAGGAAAAGACAAAGACGGAGACGCTGGGCTCTGTGCCCTTGTTGGGTACGTCGTGTCAGGGACACGGGGAACGGAACGTGCTGCGCCCGTGTTTTGATAGACACGGTCAGTTGAGCCCCAGAGTTCAGTGGACACAGTGGCCATAGAGGAGGTGGAGGAGGAAGATGGAGGAGGAAGGCGGAGGAGGAGGTGGTGGGACCTAAGCCAAGGGCGCACTGGTGTATTTTTCCCGAAAGTATCCGTATAGCTTTATGCGGTTTAACGCCATTCATTCGCTGACTTCTGGAGTCCTCAAAGAGAATTATCACATCGGGGCATTCCAGCACGCCCAATTTCCCAAAATACCGCTCAAGGGTTTTCCACTTCGAGACTGCGTAGCGTCTTGGTTTTTCGTCAAAAAAATAAAACTGTCGGACGGTCTTAACGTCTGAGTTTATTTGTTTACTTCATGTATTTATTACTGATCTATGCCTTTTTTTTCTTAGAGCGTATCAGTGTATTTTCCGTTCTCTCTCTCTTTTCGTTTTTTTCCCATCGTTCTTCGAATCACAACACACAAAAAAAAGAAAAAAAACAATCCAAAATCCATGTCTCTGGATTTGATTTCGGGAGACAAGGAAAACGTGGGGAATGTATCAAAACGTTATGCTGTTCATATTGTACCAAAGGCCATAACTACATTATCAGAACCATGTGGTTATCCCACACTGCCATGCTATAATGGCATGATTGAAAAGCAGTTTAAACTGTGGTCACACTCCATTCTGATGTGACTCAAGAGAAAGAGAGAGAGAGAGGTCCTCAGAGTTCAGGCCGTGCTCTCTCTCTTGTAGCATGTGCCCTTAATGATTCCAATACATCATGCCCTCGGAATGATCTGATAAAAGGCCTTTCTTCCCTCTCCTGTGATTCATGGTGTAATGAGAGGTTGTGTATCAATTCAACTA
Organism: Pollachius pollachius; assembly: GCF_949987615.1. Taxonomy (NCBI): domain Eukaryota; kingdom Metazoa; phylum Chordata; class Actinopteri; order Gadiformes; family Gadidae; genus Pollachius; species Pollachius pollachius. Next base: position 10,818,001 of record NC_136935.1, read on the forward strand.
TAGCCCAACAGTTGCCCGTGTTGAATATACATATATATATATATATATATATATATATATATATATATATATATATATATATATATATATATATATATATATATATATATATATATATATATATACTGTTAGACATAGATTATACATATAGATATATAAAATATACATAATATCTATATATATATATCTAAATATATCTATATATATGTCTATATATATATATATAAATATATATCTTTCTATGTGTGGACTGTGAACAGTAGGGAAAGCTTGGCCGTTATTTAAGAACCACTGGGCCGTAGAAAAAACGAGAAATAGAAATAATAGAAATAAAATAAAATAAACATAAATAAATCTGCTTTCAATCTGCACCCCAGCAACACGTTGTAATGCAAGATCCGAAAAAAACAAAGCTCAAATCAAAACGTAGCCCACCAACTATCCCTTTCCCGCTCTCTCCCCGCACTCCCAACGATACATGTGCTAATTGAGACTCAAGTGAGAGTGCGAGCGACACCAAGACAGCTAATTACGATGCTTTGTAGCAAAGCAGATGCCAAACACCACGAGACCGCGCACTGAGTGACGCCCCGCGGAACAGTACACAAAAGCAAACACAAATATCTAATTATGCCATCATCTCTTTCTCTTCTTCCTCCCCCCCTCCCTGTCTCTCTCTCTCTCCCCCCCCTCTCCCTCCTCCCCCACTACTTTCCTCTCCATTTTGCTCATTAATTGGTGACCCCCGCTTCATTGGTCAGCTTATGAGTGCTTCGGATGATGGAGCCAATTAGAGGCGGGAGGTACACATGCCCCAGCGAGAACACACACACACACACACACACACACACACACACACACACACACACACACACACACACACACACACAAACATACAGACCCATGTTCCGGCCGACACATCATGTCTTGTCTCACTCAAAACAAACATTTTTGCGAAGAAAAGGCTCCCATGACAAAATGGGACACAAGCCCCCGCCCCACAACCACACATATGCACATACACACATACACACACACACAGACACACAAACACACACAAAAACACACAAACAGGACATGAGAGCTGTCCAGTCATGCTTTTACTGTTCTGCCCTCATTCCCGTACGAGGCTGACTCAATAGATGGAGTGTTTTAGCGTTTTTCTAAGTATAAACTTTTAAGGAAACAGAACACAGAAAAGTACAAACACAATCAAAGTGCCAAGACACAGAGGTTTTCTGTTAGAGGGACAATGGGGGGGCGGCAGTTTGATCAGAGAGTTAACATTTATTTATGCTTCGCTTAAAGAATAAATAATTACATACAGCGTTTGAAAGCGAAACGCACAAACAGACATGTCCGTCATGTCAGTTAAAACACACACACGGGGAGTATTATCGTATCTATCCTCCAAGGGTTATGGCGACAAAGCAAAGCACAAACAATTTCTGCCTGGCTCTGACAAGCTCTGTAAATAAAGATCAGAACTTTACCCTGCCAAAATAAAAGAATTGTAAAAGGTCCTTGGTTCCCTTGCTTTGGATGAGCAATGTTTCCATTCAACCGCCCTCCAACCCAACCCCCCCCCCCCCCTCCATCTACCAAACACGCCAGACGTGAGGTTAAATTATTCCGATGCCTCTCTCGTCTCCGCTCGCACGAGGAACAAAGCGCCGTGTGAACTGACACTAACAACGAGAGTGCGCCATCCGTGCTGATTGTCTTAAGCGATAACTATTTCTCCGTTTTTTTTTCTCCCTTCCCAACGTGCACTTTTTCTAACCCCCGCCGTCGTCTCCCCTCACATGCTTCTGATTTGTCGTCGGACGGCTTTTGTTCCTGCCATGTTGGATCCGTTTCCACCTCCCGGGCTGGCTGTCAGTTGCCCGGGGGAGGCCAGTGTACGCACACACCAAACACCGGGTCCAGTGGCGCTGAACCCCAACGCTACATATTTAATGATCGGCACGATTATCGGATGATTGCGAACTTTCGCTAAACTTTGCCATTGGTGTATCGTAAGAATTAAAGGACAGTTTTCGTAAAAAAAAGTGATGCTGGACTGGAAAAGGCTTAGAGATGGCTGAGTTGTCTACGTATACGAACATCACAAAGCTAATGAGTGTGCTGTTGCCCCATCAACATGAGAGGGAGGGAGGGAGGGAGGGAGGGAGGAATAAGTGCACGGTCCAGGGGGTGTAATTAAGCGCTTGTGACGAGCATGCACGTGAGCTGTCACTCTGATGGCCGGCCGCGTCACGCTCGGCTCAGCGGGCGCGAACGGACAGCCGCCCGTCCGCTTTGATCCCGGGCTCATGCATACGGAATGAGGTCAGGGCTGTGCACGTGGAAAGACACACACACACGCACACACACACACACACACACACACACACACACACACATTGTCACAGACACACAAACACACACACACACACACAAACACACACACACACACACACACACATGAATGCCCTTGCACGCACGCACGCATGCACGCACACACACAGACGAAGACTGACACACACACACTCGGCCAAGCCCAGTGTTCAAAGGGACATGGAGGCTGTGCTGCGACACTTGCACACTGGATCATAGAAGAAGAAAGAAGGGCTAAAGGTGAATAAATAAAACAGAAAAGGACAGTGAAAAAGTGAAGAAAGGGCTGAATGTGACAAGATCAAGAACTGGAGCTGGTTGGACTTCAGAAGGGCTGAGCTTTAGGCAGTATAATAGAGGGTGAAGAAGAAGGAGGGTTAGCCTACTTTGTCTGTCTTGGGCTTCACCACCCTCATGAAGGCCCCTCTAGCCTTGGCCTCCAGCACCTCTCTGCTGGTCACTTTGCGGGTGTCCAGGAACTTGAGATGGGGCATCTTGTACAGCACAAAGTATCTGAGGAGAAAGCAAAATGAAAGTGGGTTCCTTTTACAATGTTGCCATTAAATTAATACTCTAATCCAATGCCGATTACAAGGAATTAAATGCATTTTTTAAATGATTGTTTAAGGGCATCTTGCTGAAGGAACTTTATAGGTAGACTATCGACATTCGGGATAGAACTCAGTACCTTTCGGCTGGTAGTCAATAAATGTTTTCACTACACTAAGACAAAGATAAAAGATACTACACAAAGACTAAACATATTCATCTCGATTCTATTTTATCCCGTTTAATATTCAAATATACAAATCCGACAGTTAATCCAGTCAACCACAACACAAGCATCATTAAGACACACTGTTCCTCTTCAGGACGGCCACAAATGTAGTTGCTAAACATTAAATACAAGACACGGTTTACACAGACTGTACCATGACACTTTCCCCATACATAATAAGCTTCAAAGCTGATACGTAAAAATAAAAAAACAAAAAACAACGACAAAACAAAAATAGACGGAAAGGCGATCCGACCCATCTGCCATCAGAGCTGTCAGTTCCTCAGCATCACAGATCTCTCTCTCTCTCCCTCTCTCTCTCTCTCTCTCTCTCTCTCTCTCTCTCTCTCTCTCTCTCTCTAAGCCTTAAGATGCTTTCTGTCTCTCAAACGTCAAGAGAACGGTTTTGGAATGCACAGATGACAACAGATCCGGCTGCCAGCAACCGGGGCCAGGGAACCATCACAAGCACCACCACCACTATCATCACCAACACCACAAAGACCATGATCACCAACACCACCAGTACCATGATCACCAACACCACCAGTACCACTATCACCAACACCACCAATCCCATCATCATCACCACCACCATCATCATCACCAACACCACCATAATCTTCATCAACACCAACACCACCACCGGTTCCACCATCACCCACACCACCACCACCACCACCAACATCATCACCACAATAACCACTGGGCTAGACGGGGAGATTGTGATGCCCTGTGTCAAAGTTTTTACTACTATGTACTGTATCTACATCACCAGACTCAAAACATTATGTATGTCAAAGTGCTTATTGTTGTTGTCCTTATTATTATTATTATTATTATTATTATTATTATTATTATTATTATTATAATACTTTTTTAAGAATTACTATAAAACAATTATTACTCTGCACATCTTGGACAAGGAATGGGTTGAGTACATAACCAATTGCAGCTGGGCATCGCTGTACTCAGGGAAAAACAAGTCCATGAAGCTCATAACAGCAGAAGGCTCAAACTGACACCACAAAACAGAAACAATGTGTCCTCTACATCTTCAGCTAACCGAACCAGCCTGAACAACAGACGACAAAGCTTTCTCCCATAGCGATACAGTCAGCTTTGTTATTGTTATACCTCCAACGGCCACTAGGGAGCCAGTGAAGGGTTTGCCTGGCCGCATGCACACCTCCCTGCAGACAGTTCCCTGTGCTCTGATACTCCTGGTGGGCCATGGGACTAATTGGGGGGGTACTGCCCTTGATATTCCAAACACAGTGCTGGGGTATCGAGGCCGGGGGGGGGGAGGGGGGGGGGCGGGAAACGACTTATCGCCCTAAGGCCAGAGCTGTCACAACCCGTATTTGGCCTAACGTCGCCAGACATGAAATCTGCATCATGGTCAAATTGATGTTTTACTATGTGACACATTTATGAATATTACATCACAGGGCGATAGATGCTGTCAATCAAACGCCATGGCAAGCCTTCCTCCGACGGTGAGGTATAAGCGCAGCAACCAGAGGGTGAGAGACGAGAGAGAGAGAGATAGAGAGAGAGAGAGAGAGAGAGAGAGGCTGTGTGAGTGACAGTGGTGAAAAGACAGAGAAATGAAAAGGAAGAAAGAAAGAAGAAAATAAAGAAATAAAAGAAATAAAAAAGGATGGAGGGAAAGATAGCTAGGCAGAAAGAGTGCGAGGGACAGAGGAACAGGAGAACTTGGGAGCGACATTGATGAAAAGAAAGGAATAACGAAAGAAATGAAGAACTGAAAAATTAAAGAACAAAAGACAACGAGACCCTGAGTGAAGGCGAGAGAGGAAGTGAATGAGTGCACTTGATGGGAAAGGAAATAATTCAAAGAAAGAAAAAAATGAAAGGAAGGAGAAAAACACTTGACAGAAACAGAGGTCGACAGAGAACGAGAAAGAGCAAGAGAGAGAGAGAGTGAAAGAAAGGAAACCACAACAGAGGGAGAGAGATAGAGAAAGAGGGCTGTTCGAGGAAGGAGTGTGTAGTAGTGTTAAATGATTAATAGGCAACACATCGTCCGAAACAAGCACTTAGGGCTAAAGCAGACAAAAGAGAGTATGCTTTTCGCCTTTTATCGCGCTTCATGTAAAGGACCCTGACACATGGTGGTCATGTTGCATGGCTCGCGGCCTAGCGCCATGTTTAATGCATAACACGCTCTGCTACGGCAGGCTAGTAAACACTCATTTGTGGCAGTGACTAGTCACACATGAAATCCATTTTGCAAACTGGAGTGTAGAGGGAGAGAGAGAGAGAGAACGAGAGAGAGGAAGACAGGAGGGGAGTTGACAAAGCTTTTAGAGAGCGATGTGGTCGAATCCACAACCTGCTCGTGAAACGTAGCGGTCTGGAAGCACAAAGCAATCACTAACGATAAAAAGCGACCTCTATGTGTGTCTCCCTCTCACACTCTCTCTCTCCTCTTTAGGTAGCTAGCTGTTTGTCTGTTACTCACTGTCTCATTGTTTCGGTTATTATTTTATTTGCTCATTTTAACATTTCCTTGGGGTGTCTGCCTCTGTAAAACCCATGAAGGGAATGGAAGAACGACTATAATTGTATGAAATGTATAATAAATAACATCTATAATTGGAAACACATAATATACTCATAAACGTTTTGAAACACTGATTCCTATATCGTTTTGTATATTTCACTATTGTCTTTAAAACCACTGCCTTCATACATATGTATGTAGATATACCACATGGCTGCATGTTTCACCTGTTTATAGTGTCATGTCATTATGTTGTACTGTCTACAGTGATTCTCTTATCGTGTCAGCATAAATACTGTCGGACATCATGGCAACACAAGGGACAAGCCGTATTAAATCATCATTATCAAGATCAATTAGAACAGAGCTGTACTTCCAGAGCGAGGGGTGACCGCAGAGTCAGCCCTTACCCTGCCACTCCCCCCCCAATCCCCCTGCCCCATTCCCCAGCTCCCAATCCCTAGCCCCCAGCCCCAGGCCTCAGCTCCCAGCCCAGCCCCCAGCCCCCAGCTCCCAGCCCTGCCCCAGCCCTGCCCCAGCCCCAGCTCCCAGCCCTGCCCCAGCCCCCAGCTCCCAGCTCCCAGCCCTGCCCCAGCCCCCAGCCCCCAGCCCCCAGCCCCCAGCTCCCAGCCCTGCCCCAGCCCCCAGCTCCCAGCCCTGCCCCAGCTCCCAGCCCAGCCCTGCCCCAGCTCCCAGCCCTGCCCCAGCCCTGCCCCAGCCCCAGCCCCCAGCTCCCAGCCCCCAGCTCCCAGCCCTGCCCCAGCCCCAGCTCCCAGCTCCCAGCCCTGCCCCAGCCCCCAGCTCCCAGCCCTGCCCCAGCCCCAGCTCCCAGCTCCCAGCCCTGCCCCAGCTCCCAGCTCCCAGCCCTGCCCCAGCCCCAGCTCCCAGCTCCCAGCCCTGCCCCAGCCCCAGCTCCCAGCTCCCAGCCCTGCCCCAGCCCCCAGCTCCCAGCCCTGCCCCAGCTCCCAGCCCTGCCCCAGCTCCCAGCCCTGCCCCAGCCCTACCCCAGCCCCAGCTGACCTGTATCTCTGGTAGTCGTCCTCGTCCTTGTCGGGGCTGACCAGCTGATTGGGACAGGCCTCGTTTCCCAGCAGGCTGAGGTAGCGGAGACCCGGGGTCACTGCCCCCAACTGCTCCAGCAGCGCCTCGATATCAGTCAGGTGTCAGAGGGCGGATGTCAAGGAATCACACACACACACACACACATATATAAACATGAGCCCCCCCTCCCCCCAGCTCCTCCAACTCTGTTAATTACATTAGCATGCAGTACCACCAACGCTTCAACCTCCTCCACCCAGCACCTCACACTTGCCCCGTTCCCTGGCCTTCACACACACACACAGACACACACACATGCGCACATGCACACACACACGCACACGCACACACACACGGACTTGCACACACACACACACACGTAGGCAGACACACACACACACACTGTCTTCAAAGATGTCACTCACTGGCTTTGTGAACGTTGGGTAATACTGGTTAGGGAGGGCGGGAGGAGGATTAAGGGAGAGTAGGGAATTTAAGGTGTAAGGTTTGGCATATACCAGTGACACAATTTGGTTGTTGGGCACCTCTTTTCTGCCTGCTCAATCCTTCCTCTCTCTCTCTCTCATTACCTCCTTAACCCTCTCTCCTTTCATTACCTACTCTCACAATTTGGTTGTTGCGCACCTCTTTTCTGCTCTCTCTCTCTCTCTCTCTCTCTCTCGCTCACTCTCTCCCTCCCTAGCTCTCTGGCTGTCCCACTACCCTCCTAACTCTCTCCCTCTCCAGTTCCCTTTCATTTCCTAGGTGGCCGGGCGCGGAGCAGTGACAACATGATGGATGCCCTGTGGTCCAAGCAGTCCGTGCTTCCCAGCGCCGGGGAAAAAAGTTAGCCCTTTTTTATTTGGTGTGTGTGTGTGTGTGCCAGCGGAAAAAAAACAAACATCCCCTAAGCAGGCACATTCATCACTAATACATTCAGTTGGTTCGGAAAATTGAGCCCCAAAGTGTCAAAATAGGAGCGCGCTAATGCAGTACTCCAGCTTTAAAATGGCACGGCGGCACGACAGGATGTACATAATTGGCCTATTAGCATGCAGCGACCACTTCACTAGCACACTCACTGGCACACAGTCCCATATGCACACTTCAAGAAGCCCTACTTTTAATGTTGACTGGGAAAGCGCAACGTGGGTGTGTGCTGTGTGCTGTATGAATTTGTGCCCGTGGATGTGGGTGTGTGATCGTGAGTTTATGTGTGTGTCTGTGTGTGTGTGTGTCTGCAGATATCTGATGGTGTTAGTGTGTCGTGGTGTGTGTGTGGGTGTGTGTACGTGCGAGTCTGTGTTTGAGGGTGTCTGGGTATGTACGATCATGTCTGTATACGTGGTGTGTGTGTGTGTGTGCGTGTATTTGCATGTGTGTACGTGTATATATTTGGATTGTGCGTGTGTGTGTGTGCGTGCGTGTATGTGTTTGTGGGATAATGTGTGTGTGTGTGTGTGTTTGTGTGTGTGTGTATGTGTGTATCGGGATAGTGTGTGTGTGTGTATCTTTTGCCCGAGGATCTATCCGACAAGGGGGAAAACAGGACACCTTTCAAACCTGTTTTGAAATGAAAAAGAGGAAGTTTGTACATTTTCCAAATGACCGTAAACAGCTGTGTGGTGTGTGTGTGATTATGTAGAATTTGGATTTAACACGTCTTTTGGTGTGTGTGTGTATTTGTGTGTGTCTGTGGGTGTGGGGGGGGGGACACTGGATACTTAGAAAATACAATCTGTGATTCCCAAATCAAATCATCAGATTCTGATTTGATCACAAATCAGATTATTTTCTATTCGAATTCAGTATATCCAGTTTATAAATTGTACTATTTAATGACAAGTGTAACAAAACATGACCAAATCTTGATTTTGTATTGCACAAACATCTTGGGTCGAGACCGTAAGCATTATTTTGAATTTAGCTCTTCTTTCTTGTTGTGTATGTTTCTCTCTTCATGTTTTCCCTCATTCCCCAATTTGACTACCACCCTCCACTAGAGGTCACTGTGGTTCAAAAACCCTTTCTCTGTCTGGCAACAGGCAATATAAGAAATAAATTCTAATTTAAGTTTCATTTCCTACATTCACTGTAAATAGATGCAAATTAGCATTAAATTCCAAACAATAACTTATAAAATATATAAACACATATTATTCAACCTGTACTAAAACAAGAGACATTTAAGAAGCTTCCGGAAGTATGTGTGTTTCATTTGAGTTTGTTTTGTATTGAAAACACCAAAAAGGATATCTGGTTCTTATTGAGCGTCAAGGTGTGAAGGCTGGGTAACCAGGGCAACTGCAGGTCATTCCCCAGCATATTGTTGTCAGCGACCAGCTCTTCTAGTCCGGTAAACATGTCGAGCCCGGCCAGTGACCTGCCATGATAAAGAAAGGTGGAAAAAGGGAAGATGGAAAAAACCCAGAATAAATGATATGGCCCTTAATCTGGCAAGCTATTATTGGGCAGAAATAAATATTTCAGCCTGCCTCCCTTTCATTCACCCAGGGAGAGTGTGTGTGTGTGTGTACAAGTGTGTGTGTGTGTGTGTGTGTGTGTGTGTATATGTTTGTGTGTGTATGTATATGTGTGTGAGTACGTGTACGTATATGTGTGTATATGTGTACGGTGAGTGTGTCTGTGTGTGTTTGTGTGTATGCGTGTATGTATATGTGTACGGTGTATGTGTGTGTGTATATGTTTACGGTGTGTATGTGTGTGTGTGTGTGTGTGTGTGTGTAGCTCTCGGTGTGTGTGTGTCTAGAGCTGTCAGGGGAGAGAATGACGAGAATTAGTAGAGCCGAGCTCCCCTGGCATCAAGACGCATCCTTCAGAGGCTGGCAGGAAGAGGGATGGGGGTCACTTGTGAGTAGCCCGGATTCAAAACAAAAGGCTTCAGAAATGCGGCGGGCAGGATGAATTTGTCAATGTCTTGTGCCTTCAGGCGCCCGGTTTCGCCTGACCCTAACCCTCCATTCCCAAGACAAATCACTCTGTCACAGTTCACCTTCACTCCCCGGACACAAATTTAACTTGTCATCCATCATTTTTTGCGAAAACGCCTTGCACAGCGCAGGGGGGCGGGAACAAGCCCGCAATCACAGATAGAACGTCGCCGCAGCGACGGAGCGGACTATCCACCACTGTTTGTTGACGGGAGGTTAGTCGAGAGATTTCTTTTGACACAGAACTATTTTGGTTCGGGGAAAAAAACGAAACAACAAACAACAACAGGGAGACATTTTCCTCATCTGCTTCGAGGAGGTACACACATCCACGTAGAAGTTTGTACACACACAAACACACACACACACACACAAAAGGCATAAAAATGATTGAGAGCGGCGCTGGGAGTAATGTGGAGGTCTTACAAAGTTCAAGTTGTGGAAGGTGAACAATCGGAGATGTGTGTGTGGTGTGTGTGTGTGTGTGCTGTCACATAGCGGCACACACTGTCAACATGCAATGTTTAAGTGTCTTGAGTGACTTCATTGACATTTAAATCTGCCAGGACCTGAATGTGCCTGAATCACTTCCCGACAACATCTTTTTTTCCTCGGTTTAAACTCCAAGCCTCGTTTAACTTGAATCCAAGTAAAGAACTAGCGCTAGTGTGGTGGACTCTTTCTGTGTGAGTGGGTGTCTTTATTTTTTTGCCCATGATTAGCCAGCCAGCAAGGACTAATAAATCCCCCCCCCCCCACCCAAACATGTGTGTGTAATTTACGAAGCACACAGACAACCTTGACACGATGTTGCTGTGGATTTGGCTAAACAATGTCATATTTTTCTGTGGAATGACATCCTCGGGGTATACAGAATGGTTTAAACAACCTGGGCTCGGAGTGTGAACTTATACTGCAGGCCAAGTCTGGCTAGTGTCACTGTCACACAAACACACACGCACACGAGCCGAACATACACACTCAATCACACACAAACACACACCGAGAGGGAGGCCATGTAAATATAACAGCCTTATCATGACAATCTAGAAATTAATGTCAAACAGCAACAAGCGACCTCAGTTTGAAGGATTCTGTGTATGTATGTGTGTGTGTGTGTGTGTGTGTGTGTGTGTGTTTGTGTGTGTGTATCAAATACGCACCCGCACAAGGATAATAAAGTAAAAGCAGGTAGAGTAAAGCAAAGGGAGATTACATTGACCACAGTCAGTGTTAGAGTCAGTTGTATGTTGGATATTGGACCAATTTATATTAACATTTTTGTGTTTTCTGTGTGGGACACACAGAAAAAGCAACAACAGCAGCATGGTTGAGGTTGTAAATAGCGCTGCCTAACTCTTGCCACCTGTGCCTGTGGCATGTGCTCATACATGTGACTGTGCACATTTGGGTGTGCACGTGCATGTGTGTGCATGTGAATAAACGTGCACGTATGCATGTGTGTGTGTGGATGGGTAGAGGTTTGTGTTTGTGTGTGTGTGTGTGTTTGATTCTTTGAGTGTTTATGTGTGTGTGTGTGTGTGTGTGTGTGTCTGTGAGTGTTTGCGTGTGTGTGTCTGAGAGTGTGTGTGTGTATGTCTTTGTGCCTTTGATTATTTATGTTTGTGTGTGTGCGTGTGTTAGTATGAGTGCACATACATGTGTGCACGTGCACGCATATGTGTTTGCGCCTGTGTGTGTGTGTGAGTGTGTCGGGCTCCTCTGGGTTATGTTATTAGCTGGTCGGTTAAAGGGAGCAGTGTGGCTCAGAGGGGAGTCTTATTAATTGTTGTTTTCATGTCACCACTGCTGCGTGCGCCGGCTGATTTAATCAGTTAAATGCACAGCCAGGGGAGAGTCACCGAGGCCCATCCAGCATTAATTACCAGGCAGGGTCTCCCAGCATCCCCCAGCCTCCCTAGTAGTCTCTCTCTCTCTCTCTCTCTGTGTCTCGCTCTCTCTCTCTCTCTGTGTGTCTCTCTCTCTCTCTCTCTCTCTCTCTGTGTCTCTCTCTCTCTCTCTGTGTCTCTCTCTCTCTCTCTCTCTCTCTCTCTCTCGTGTGCTCACCAGCACAACTCACTCCCTCACCATACACAACCCAACACTTAGAGCTTAGTTCTACGTGGGTTTAGGTGTTTTTGTTTTAGATTTTAATCTCTTTTTGTAGTGGAAGAGCGCGCAGAACACAGTGAAAGTGCGGCACAAATCAGTTCACCTTTACATGTTATGCTACGGCTTTCACTTGTTTTTGTTATTGTCTTTTTTTTTCAGTGCTAATGAGCATAATTGACCCGGGGCCCACGGGGGGCTGTTCAGAAACAACAGAGACAATGGGGACATAATGCCTAACACAATGGGAATACAATTATAATGACATCATATAATCTCCATCAGATTGTAAAATAATCAATGCATTGTACACATGTACCATGCATTTGATCTAAAAAGCCTTAATATTTATTAACGATTATTGAAAGTAAATAATAAAATAATAATACTTTGTATAATATTCGAAACGTGTGTGTACATTTCGTAATTAAAAAAAGGGGCAACATGGATCTACATTTCATATCCATCTATCTTTATCTATGTATATATATATGTATAGGCTCACACACACTTGAGAGAGAAAGAGATCAGAAACAAGAGCAAGAGAGAGTGAGAGAGAGAGCGAGAGAGTAGAGAGAGAGAGAGAGAGTAGAGAGAGAGAGAGAGAGAGAGAGAGAGAGAGAGAGAGAGAGAGAGAGAGAGAGAGAGAGAGAGAGAGAGAGAGCTATCTTTAACGAGGTGGGCCTTCAGCACTCATCCTTGTTAAGATAATTATGATCAGCCTTATTGTCAGAGCTAATACCTCACCCGGCCCGTCTCGTGCTATGACGACCACTTAGCCCACGTTGGCTTCTCATCATACATCACAGCCTTGCGGGAGTGTGTGTGTGGCAGCGTGTGATAGTATCAGTGTGTGTGTGTGTACTCTAGAGTGCATGCATGGTTGCAACGCCTCGCCGAAACGTTTGATGCGTGTAAACTGACAGCGGAGTAGGGTGGGACCTGAACTCTAAGCACAGGAAGGCGGGGTTGTGTGTGTGTGCGCATGTGTGTGTGTGTGTATGTGTGTGTGTGTGTGTGTGTGTGTGTGTGTGTGTGTGTGTGTGTGTGTGTGTGAGAGTGTGTGTGAGCAAGAGTGTGTTTGATCAAGGGGGTGGGGTGTTACAGAGGAATACCACAAGGACATTGACATTGAAGATGACACAATGACACACGCACGTACACACACACAAACGGACACACACTCACACACACGTACACACACACACACACGCACACACACACACACAAACAAACACAGGCATACGTGCCGACCGAGACGAGGGCAGACATAGACAGATGGATCAATTGACTAATACTAATGCAGACACACTGATTGATAAAGTACTGCTGACAGCGGACGGAACAGAACTCTCCACAGCTATTGGCTGACATGTCAGTCACGTCTGCCAATGGGGCGCGGCTTGTCACACCAGACGTCCTCAGGCCGGCGATGAAGAACGGCCCCTGTCGAGGATCTTTCTTTCCTTAAAACGTTCCCTCTTCAACTTCACTCCATCTCCTGCGGTAGATTGTCAAAACCCACCGATGGCGGCATCTTTAAGACAAGCGGAAATCAGAAATTTGGAAAGGCTTCCAAACGAAAACTCAAAAATGTTTAGCGCTGAATCACTTCAAGCTTCATTGACTACGCAGTCGCTCCAAAGCCCAGCCAGATCCTGAGCACATTGGGCACATCTACTGATGACGACTGTGAATCACCCCGAATAGAAACCTCAGATTGTGGTCCAGGACTTCGGCAGGCCTTGCTTGTCCTCTGCATAAGCCCTGATGTGGGAGGGTGCTGCGGGCACGCTGCCCTTTATTATTCCAATAGGAAGAAACAGGCCTGGGGAAAGTGACAGGCAGATTGACGCACCGTTCAGAGGGCAACATATAAATGTTTGATGAATTGACCAATACTGGGGTCGTGATGGCCATCCTATGTGCATAATGGACTATACAGAGAGCAGTTCAGATGGCCTGCCACGATAAGCCGCCGTAATGAATGGGAGAGGACAGTGGCACTGGGAGCCCTGTGTCTGGACTGGATTTAATAAACCTTCACAGAGTCTGTGCGTGTGTTAGTGAGAGAGAGAGAGTCTGAGAGAGAGACAGAGAGACAGAGAGAGAGAGAGAGAGAGAGAGAGAGTGTGTATCTGTGTTAGTATCTGTGTGTGTGTGTGTGTGTGTGTGTGTGTGTGTGCGTGTGTGCGTCCGCACTTTTGTGTGTGGCAACATGGAGAGTAATAAACTGAGAAAAATAAAAAAATCCCCTCATCTGTCCAAGATATAAATATTTACATTTGATCGTTCAATCCTCAAAGTGAACGGCCCTGACCTTGTCAGACCCTGTGAGGAGCAATAACTCATTAAAAACAACTGATGTGTGTGTGGACAAACACAACGCGTTTACCCCAATTAGTCCAGTCAACATCTGCAACGTTGGAGTGGGGAGTGGGGGGGGGGGGCGTATATTGGCAGGGCCATTTCATCACTCCTGCATGCACGCCAAAAAAAACAAACATCAAAACAGCGGGAAGACACGTCAATAGACCAAACACAGCAAAAACCGCCCCGAACCACAACGGGATTAGTGCGTGGGGGAATAAGACAGCAGCTATTTTTATATCGAAATTAATACAGCCTCTACTCTCCTCCTCACCCCCTAACACATAGGGAACAACACACACACACACACACACACACACACAAACACACACACACACACACACACACACACACACACACCATCACCCCATGCGGGGGTTCGGATCAGACCTGGCTCCGCCACGCGTTCCCTCCAGCAACGTCACACGTCTGAACCGTTGTCATGGCGGCGGCATAACCAGGACTGTCATTATCAGCCTCAATCTGCCCACCGCCTTCCCAGCCCTGCCCACACTCGCCCCGCCCACCACCTCCCAGACAGACAGACTGATACAGCGAGAGGGAGGGGGGCCTTGCCTGTCTGTCTGTCTGTCTCTCTCTCTTTCCATGGATGTCAGGCGAGGCCTCAGGTGGCATTCATTTAAAGATCACACGTCCAGGAACCCCCCCCACCCTGCTCTCATCCTCCCCCATCCCTACACCCCCGCCGACCCCACAATCCCCCCCCAAGCATGTCAATTCACACATGGAGAGGGAGCGGGGAGAGAAAGGGGATTACACACTTCTCCGCCCAGGCACTTGCAAATGACTATTAATGGCGATGCAAATCATTAAGGGGTACGTTCAGGGCCGCTGGCAAAAAAAACCTCTCTTGGTGTAAGTGTGTGTGCGGTGTGTGTGTGTTTGTGTGTGCATGTGTGGCTTCGCATTCCTAATCTCTTCTTGGATTAGACGAATATGCAGATGATTGGCCGCGTTATGACAGATCTGAACTTTTGCATTCGGTTACATCATATGTGACCAAATGAAATGAAATATAAATCACCGGTATTTGTTTATTTGTATATGTAGGGGAAAAAACACGTTCCGGGGAAATGTATAAATTGACGTGTTTAAAAAGTCATGCTTATCTTTAAACGTCGTGGGTTGTGCGAGTGACGATTAAGTGGTGGTGAAACACACACGCACAGCCAGAGAGACACACACACACAGATACACACACAGACACACTCAGACAAACACACACTTACACACAAACACACACACTCACATTCGACACACGATGTATCTATCATGAACGACACACACACACACACACGCACACACACAGTAAGGTCCTTAGATCTCTGAGTATCTCTCCTACACTTAGCTTGAGCGAGGCGTTCAGTGTGAGGCCCCCTGTGGACGGTGCAGCTGAGTTATGGACACACCTTTTAGGTCTCCGCTGCTCTGCCTGCTGAGTGCGTGAGCTTAATGTTCTCTCTTATGTCATCAGGGCTAGCAGAGGGGCTCATGGGTCTGCCCAATCACCAACGGCACACAAGCACACACACACACATACGCACACACCAACACACACACAGTCTGAGATGCACACATGCAGATAGAGGTGTAGATACGCGCACACACACACACACACACACACACACACACACACACGCACAAACACACACACACACACACAAAGACTCAGATGCGGGCATTCAGATAGAGGTGCAGGTACACACACACACGCACACGCACACAGACACACACACACACAAAGACTCAGATGCGGACATTCAGATAGAGGTGCAGGTACACACACACACACGCACACAGACACATATCAAGGCACACACATCAAAGTGTCCTCCCCTCTATTCAGTGTGGTCGGGCCTCATGCCTCTGCTTCCACACCCCCGTCCAGACCGGGCCTTATCGCCTGCCGGTCCGAGGGCTGGGGACCTGACAGACACTCCTGACAGCTCTGACCTTATAAGCCCGCCGTGACCCTGGGCTGGCCCGGGCTTAAGCCTTAGACCCAACAATGATCTGATTGAGAAGCCAGGAATGTTGAGCCCACAGAGGGAGAAGCTTCCTTGTCAGTCAAGGGCGGTCGCAGAGATCACTCAAAGTCGTAGACATAAATCGATGTTTATAGATCTAAATATATTTATATGGAGAGAAAGATCTTTTTTTCTTATATATCGAAGGACTGCATATACAACATGGCAAAAGATGCATCGGGGGCTTCCTTGGGAAGAATATTTCTTCACTGCTCTCTGCACAGAGAGACAGAGACAGAGAGCGGGAGACAGAGACAGAGAGAGAGCGACAGAGGGAGAGATGGAGAAAAAAGAGAGAGAGAGAGAGAGAGAGAAAAGATAGGGAGAGGGAGAGAGAGAGAGGCTGAGAGAGAGATAGAGAGACAGAGAGAGAGAGAGAGATGGAGAGGCAGAGAAAAAGAGGGATGCATATATAGAGAGAGAGACGTGAGCCTCAGAGTGACTGGAGAAGGAAAACAGAGAAGAGGGAGCCAGATGAAAGCGTCCCCTTCCAGGACCTGGGTCGTGTTTACAGTGTAGGCATGCTCCTGGTGTTTGTTGGTATTGGAGGATTAGTTGTCTCTTCACATGACAAACTGCCCTCCCCTCACAGTAAATCGCGGCTGAAAATCAATTCCTTGATGGCATCTCAGTCAGCGAGTGCATCATTGGGTCACAAATGTGCACAAGCACACACACACACCCTGACACACATACGGACACACACACACACACACAAACACAAACATGCACACAGACACACACACACACACACACAGACACAAACACACACACAGACACACACGGTCATCCACACACACACACACACACACACACACAAATGGACATATAAAAACTCGAACATAAACCCACATATACAGGCGGTCATGGACACAAGCACACACATACAACCATTGACAAAAATTAACGCTCACACACACACAAACACACACACACACACACACTCACAGACACACACAGTAAAAGGCAGCTTTTTAAGCCGAGCCCACAGCCAATTAACGAGATGCATTCACACGGGCACATTGTCATTATTAAAATGAAGCATTTACTCCCTAAATCACGTAAATTAAGTCATGTGGAAGGAAGTTTGCAGAACAGCTATTAAAGTGCACGAGTGTGAGCGCACAAGGAATAATGTAGTGTTTGCATTAAAGCTAAATCAGCCAGGAATGTATCATTTGGATGACAGATAACGCACAAACGTTTCAAACTTATTAGAACCACAGACAAAAAATCACCAGACAGCCCAAACATTTCCAACTGTATCATACATTGTCAAAATGGTATTTTTCTTTTTTGCATGTTTCCAGTGACTTCCGCTAGCCTGGTCCTACCAGACTCTCGTACTTCATTTCATTTCAGAGTCTGGACCTACTCAATTTACAAACGTTAACGTTGCGCGCAGGCTATAAACAAACCAAACACCATGCGTGAAGATGTCCGTCAACGAGGGCCGACTTTAACGTCATTGTTCTCAGCCACTCCCTCTTTTTGCTGATTGGACGCAGAAAATTTGGACGGAGAGAAGCCACTAACATACCACAGACCCAGACGTAGTACTGAAGGGAAATTCAAATTGAGCGGTAGTACTTAGGCGGGCAGAGCCAGGCTGGACTTCCCCGCCACTAAGTGCCAGTATTATGCGTGACGTACCGCTCAAACGTCACTCTTTAAACTTTAAACATGACCACCGCCACTGGCGCAAAAACACTTCCTCGCGGGAAGACGACTCAACACTGTCAACGGAATTTTCTGGAAGAGAAAAAAGGGGGAGTGGGAGGGTGGGAGGGGAGGAGAAGGGGGAGCCAGTCCGCATTACAAGCGAGTGAGTTCAACTGTCAACCGCCCCTTACAAGCGAGTGAGTTCAACTGTCAACCGCCCCGCCATTTGTATTCCTCAGCATCCAACTAATAGCAAATAATCACTATCCCCGCGCGGGCTCCTCATGGCGAATGATCGATGTTGTCTTGATGCCTGACGGATGACCCTGCCACCCCCTGTCCAGGCATGCATTAAAAACCACCTCTATGAATTGCCTGCCAGTCACATCGCAATTGCGTGGCGCTCCCGACAG
>NC_136935.1:10843981-10853981 GCF_949987615.1 Pollachius pollachius
AAGTGTCAGTTTGGAGAAAGTTCAAACTCGCTGCTGCCGTTTATCACTTCTTCTGGGGAGCAAAACATCAAAGTTCATCTCTTTTCAGAGCAGTAAAACATGATTTATTTTGTATTTCTTCCGCAACAAGCTTATTCGACACACAGAGGTCTCTTTGTTTGGGGCTGTTTTATTGGACACCCTCCCTGAGCAGAAAAATAATAAACTCAACAAAGCCCTGATGAACATAAACGTAAATGCAATCCCAGGCGCTGTGAACGATCTCTGGACATGCATAAATGGTTGTTCCTGAGCTCTTGTTCTGTAACATTCCACTCACAAACATTGGCAGGTAGTGAATCTGTCACCTGTAAACGCCATCCTTTATCAGATCATAAAATGGGAGTGTAGACATTTCATCCACCCACCCCTCTTGTTTCTTGTTTTAACAAGGAAGGAGACAGCCTGGAGAAAAGTATTTTGTTTTTATAGAGGTTAGAGGCAAAACGAGAGAATGTGCATGCCATGGGACTAAGTCATGCACCTCTTATAGATCTTGCGGTTTTGTTTTGTTCAGTTGAGTTGTGTTGTATTTGTTTTTTGCCTGAAAGCGAAAATAAGATTTGGAACTGCCGTTCTTTTGAAAGCAGGTATGAATGTTCTACAGATTTCAGTTGACAGATGAGAACGTGAAGGCGCGTGAACGCACGCTCGCTTTCACACAGCTACTTTGCTAATGCTTCAGGGCAGTGTTTGTGTTGCCAGCGAGCATGTTTTTATTAGAAAGGTTTTGCCGTGTGTGGCATTAAATTCTTTTGACATTTAAACCTCATATTTTACTTCCAGTACCACGATAAACAATGCAAAACAACCAGGGTGAATCATTCGCCCCAGCCTCTTAGACGTAAACTTTGAGCCCGGGAAAACAATGTTGCTCTTGTAAAAAAACAGGACGATCCGTCAACCTGGCTATTGTTTTGCAAACAGATCCTGGCTCATGGCGCTAGCATTTCTCAGCCTGACGGGAGAGTCTCTAAACATTCCTATTCAAGTGTTCCTTTTGTTCAGAAGAGGTTGACCGTTGATCATACCCCCCCCCCCCCCCCACCCAGTTCTAGCCTACCCTGTTTCCTTCCTGTAGCTCTTCTTCGACCCACCTTGATCTCCGTGAAGGCTAGCCATTTTAATTACAATTCTCTATGACCCTGCCCCGTCCTCCTATTGACTGTAGGTCAGGTCAGAAGTTCAGACCCTATTTTTTTCTTTTTCTTAACAGTTATGGACGGGCTGTGAACTTATGACCTCCTGGAATGGGCGGGATTGGAGCGAACAAGTGAGGAAGGGGAAGAAAGAGAGCGAAAGAGAGGGGGAAGTGATGCAGAGTGGCTAGATTTACAGCTGCATGCTGACTGCTGCATTGCAAGCACAGCAGAAAGCCCTGATAGCATCTCCTTAGGGGGAGGAGCCACCCTGACCCTTTTGTAGTCTCACTAACAGCCCCCCGCCCCCCATCCAACTCACCCCAGCACCATAAATCATGTTAATTACTTGACTGATAGAATAAATCTTCAAAAAGTCAGTCTGTCGCATGGGGGCCCGGAATAGGAGGTTCCTGCCACCTCTCTCCTTTCCCTCTCCCCCTTTTTTTTGCTTGTGTTGCTGTATCCATCATCCCAGAGACACACTGTGTAATCTGTCCATTTGTTGTTGTCGAAAATGCAAGCAAACTCTTTTCTCTTTTTTCCTTTCCCGAAGATGCGAAACCGGCACAGTATTCCTGACACAGGTATCCGCCATCCATCTTCCTCTCCCAGTGGGTGGTCTCTGTGAGCGCACGTCGTAAATATGAGTTAATAACAGACGAGGGGAAAGCGGGCCCTCTGTGTGTTGAGGGACAAATGTAAATTTGGGTGGTGGTGGTTGGTGGGGGAGGAGCCAGTAGTGGAGCTGATTTATTTCATGATGAAGTTTTTTTTTTTACGAGCTCTTGTGCACACGCTATTTTGAAAAGTCACCGCTGTGAAGCTTACACCACATATATGTTGTTCAGCAGCTTCAACAAAAAAGAAAATAAAAAGCTGATTGAATGGAAAAATAATAAACGGTAGATGATATTTAAGTCCTGTTTTCTAACACACTACTGGAAGCAGAACCCGGGTCGAACTTCTCAGGCGCACTGAAGACATGAAAGGTTGTCCACACACTCAAACACAAGCAAACACAAAACATACACACACACAAACACAAACACACACTCAACACAAACGCACAATAACAATCCACCTCAGAGTGCACTCACTGCCTTGTGGGTAATTACAGTTCTTTCACTGGAGTGTTTTGTGTTTCGCTTTGCTTGTTCTGTCTCAAAAGCTAACAACCACTCATTATTCACGCTTTGAGCTATAGCCCCAACCTCTCTCTCCCTTTTCTTTCGCCCTCCCCTTCAGTGGGGCAAATTACACACAGGAGTGACAGCTCTCAGAGGAAAGGAGAGAGGAACCGGCAACCTTGCTGGGTGCTGGTAAGTGCCATCTTAAATCAAGGGGCCAGGGATGCTCACTATAACCCAGGCGTTCTGTTGACTTTGTCGCAAGGACAGCAGGGGTGCTTGGCATAGGCCTGGATCCATGGATAAATTGTAAACACACCATCCATAGGTCTCAATAAATGGTCCAGCCCGTGCTGATTACAGCACACCATTATAGCGCCAGTCATATATTTAAACTCCCCTAAAAAAGCCCTATGAACGACACTGTTTACTGTAGAAGGCCGAGGTTTTGAAGAACCAAACACAGAGGTGACTGTCCTATTTGTACGACAGAGGATCCATCAAAGTGCGTGTGTGTGTGTGTGTGTGTGTGTGTGTGTGTGTGAGTGTAATGCTTCAAGCCCTGAAGGCTCGCACTGGCACCACACTAGGACACACACACACACACACACACACACACAGACACACACACACACACACACACACACACATCCCCCCACCCCACCACATACACACCCTACCTGCCTGGTGGGTTCGGGGGAATGTCTCTTCCTCAGAAGGATTTATGGAGGCAAACAGAGGGTAATGAAAGCGGGAGAAATATTTACTGTCAGTGTCAAAGCTTATTATCCAGGGGCGGGAAATACGGTCAGCTCTAAATACTTGCTAAAAAAGCGGTCGTTGTCTTCTCTTTGAAAAGGACTGGGGGGGGATCCCTGTCACCTCAAGCTATAACCCTGCGTCGCTACAGTGCTCCGAGCGGCAGAACACTGGAGTTAGTGTTGGAGATTAAAGAAGCAAGCAGGCGGGGCATAAACACACGATTCAGCCAGAAAGTGTGAGACTCTGGTGCACTTCTTCAGACTTGCGTCTTACTTTAATTCGGTCAGGGTCGATAACGCATTACTATGCGGACGCCCTGGCATCATCCTCTATCAAAGTGGAATACATGGACACCGGATGACTACTGAAATACAAAAGGAGAAGGCTTATTGTTTGGTGCACAAAGCATCGTGTGGTTTAAGATGTACTGTAAGGCATTACTGGGCACCATTCATTCAAACTGCTTAGCCAAAAACTGCGTTGACAGACTGAGCTTGGCATTGTGTGCGGCTTGTTCCGAAAAAAATAAAATAAAATGTAACCCGAGCATGAATTCAAAAATTCTCTTTTGCGATCCGCTCGATCACGTCCTGCAGTTGCCCCTGGTTACCATGTGCAATCGATTGCCCAACTTCTGTACTGAACATTTCAGAAGACAACGGGTAGACAGCTACTACGAACGCGGGATTAAGTTACGCATTTACATTTAAGCGCACAATTCGTCAGTCAATTACTCAAAACCTTCTGTCGGGATATAAATGGTGTAACGTTTTAAGTTACCGTTTCAAAATATGTCATTATGATGGCCTTCTCCTTCAATCTGCCTTCCCATTATTTTCTTCCCATGCAAGGATTATTGAGATAACGCCAGCTGACATCGCAGTATTGATCAAGCCATTTACCTTGACTGCCTAAGAAAGGCTTGCCAATACATTCAAGTAACAATGAATGAGCTGACCAGACAAACTTCTCGGCATATCATTAATATACCCCGAGCATTACAAAAGCACAGGGGTGTGTTTTGGCTCTGCCCTTGGTCCCTGATCATCCCATTGTACCTCATGTCTGAGGTTGCATCCGGAAGGTGTACAGTTTAAACCTGAGAATGGATGCAACTCTGCAACTCCATTAAACCAACAAACACAAAACGCATTCCTCCTCTACGCTATTGAAATAAGAAATGACTGATGTCATTACTGACTAATGGTGGATAATACATAGCCGGAATCAGAGTTTAGTACAGGACGCATTTGCAACATGGCTTTGGTATGGGCCCACACTAAATCACCCACTTTGCCTAACAGATACTAGATTGGAAAAACATCTTCTATTGGGCGCTTGGCAAAACAGCTAAACTGAACACCGCCGCTAAATGCTTTGGAAGCGAAAAACCGAAATAGCTTGTTTTTCTCGCCGCATATGGGCTAAGACAATAAATTAGGAAAAGCGCTATTTTGCCGTGATGAATTGCAAAGCCGGCATTTGCCACATTATTTAACTTTAAATAGGACTATAAAAGTTTGGGGAAAGAGAGGGAGGTGGAGTGGGAGAGATCAATGAGAGAGGCTACAATAAACTGTAGGGCTGTTGGATAATCAACAAACATTACAGCTGACTTAAGTTAGCTGCTGCACTTTATGAATGTCAGAGGAACAACTTTGTTAGAGTATATATCATTAATTCCGCTCCATCCTTCACGGTCCACCCCCCTTCCTGTTTCTCCAGGGAGCACACTTAAAGAGATCGCTTTCGTTCACATCCATTATCCAGTATGGGATCCCCATTTATTCCAAACGCATAATTTCTGGTGGTTGATGGACTATACTTTCCGATGCATTGACATTATTTATGGTTTGGCATTATAAAAGTAAGTGTATAATTTATAGCACTCAATTATGGCACTACCTTCCATGGGCTGTCTGTTTTCCAGGGATCCGAGGGGAGATAGCCTCATGCCAAAACTATGCAGTGAGCCTTTTGGAAACGGCAGAGCGCAAACCCCCCCGCCGTGATTTATGGGAGCAAATTAAAAGAATGAAAAATTTATGACACCAATTTGTGGCCAGTCATAAAACTATTACGGAACTTTGAAGTGACACGGCAGACTTTTGTCTCGGAGGCGGTTCGATGTTATGAAAATATCGCCGCCACAATCGCAACTACTGCGACGATTTACAACAAACATCACATTGTGTGTTTATGTGTGTGTGTGTGTTTGTGTGGCAAGAGCATGGCCAATTCACAGACAACTCTAATAAACAGTCCTGTCGTTTTCCCGTTATTAACTGTTCCGTGGCTGCTCCATGCAACACACCCATGCTCCCACAACCCATCCCGAGCCCTCTTTCAGGCGAAATCCTAACCCCATGCCAGCATTTGACTGCATGCCAGGCCATGATTGAATGAAAGCCCATCCTTGACTGACAAATGATATATTAAGCTTTCAGTCAGCGCGCGGGGAGAAGCCAGGGCCGTCAGTTACCTGCTACAGCAGAAACTCTACTTGTCAATCTGCCATCGGCATGGCTAAACAAGATCTGAAACGTTAAAAGCCCCGGCACTCCGAATTCTTTTTTTCACTTCCGTGTGCGTCGCGAGCACTTAGACACATCAGCCGTGTGATGGCCGTGGATCAGAATCCGCGCCGTGAATGTCAAAGTATCACGTTTCTAAGTGAAATACCATTTGTTAGGCCTGTGGGCATGCCCCTCCGGTTTCGGTGCCGGATATGAGCACACATCAAAATGACAGATGATTGAGTCCTCGGCATTAATGGCAGAGTGACCTTCGTTAATGATGAATACATTAAAATGGTATACAGTCAGGCACTATAAAAAGAAAGTCTGAAAATTTGACCAATTTGGGCATATTGTTTCGACTTTTCAATCTGCCCACTTGATTTTCCTTTTGATGCGTTGATTTACTTTGTTTTGGTATGTGTTTTATAATTGCATGTTTGTGTGTCCTTTGTTCAATCCGCCAACAAAGATGTGAGTGGGATGTTAGTGCACAATGTGTGTGTGTGTGTGTGTATATGTGTGTGTGTGTGTGTGTGTGTGTTGTGTGTGTGTGTGTGTGTGTGTGTGTGTGTGTGTGTGTGTGTGTGTGTGTGTGTGTTTGGTTAGCGTTGGCCAGTGTTGGCCCCATCTCCTTGACTCTGACGGCGTTGATTGTGGATGATTAATGGCAGGAAGGAGCCGGGAGAGAAAGGTCATCTCCCGGGTTCTGCAGGGAGCAGCTACATTGGGAGTAATTAAGACATGTGTGTGTGGAGCAGTGATTAATACACGATGAAATGACGAGCTGGTCAGTAAACAAGGCGACCAGATGGTTGAGTTATGGCCACAGAGTTCCTCTGCTCTAGAAAAGTTTTTTGTGCAAAAAACAATAGTTTGCTAAATGCTGATAAAATGATAACAATGTATTACTTGATAACACCAATTATTTAGAATTGATTAATACTGTACATTTATGCTTTTTCACATTATAACTATAAATGCCATTTATATCGTTTTTTCCTTTTTCCATTCATTTTGGATATTTTTTTATGTTCTTTATATACCTTCTTGATTGACTCGACAGGCATATCTTTGGGTATTTATAAAAAAACGTGGAGAAAAATAACCAACGTACCTGTTTTGCGAAAATGTCCATAATCAACGTTGTAGCAGCATCCATCAAGAGGAGTAACATAAAGGAGATAAAGATGACAGATTGAATTAGATTTGGCTGAGACATATGATGTACCTTGAAAAAAAAGGTCTAATTTGTCAAGCCGTATCTTTTTATGCCAATTTCAGGTTATTTTACTTAACTGCTAAACAAAGTGTGGTAATTTATTTCTGCGCTGTAGTTATTCATCATCCTTCCCTGTCTAATCAGACATTGTCTAACTAGCAACCGTTCAAGGGACTAAATTATTTTTTGGAGGTGAGTATGTCTAACATCCCTTAAAAAGGTAAACAAACAATTCCGTCGCACCCACCAAAATATAAAAACACCGTCTGTAGTGTCCAACACTGACAATTCCCTAACAGGGGAATTGCTATGAAATGGCAATAGTTAGCGCATCCGTGTGTGTACGGCACAATTAGCTTTGTGATAAATGACGATAGTGACGGTCACCAAGGACTCATACTAATGGCTCTATTAAAATAATAGCTGACAGAGGTCCTCAGCATTAGCTTCTGTCTAATAACCACTGGCAGAGGAATAGCACAGCCATAATCACTCTGACTAAACTCATTATGAAGGCGCTGGGGTCTGGGGGAGACTGGAGCTGTTGAATAAGTTAAAAGACGCTTGCGGTGGAGAGGAAGTCAGCAGGAGGAAGCGGCGTGATGTCACCTGGAAGACTGTGTAACATGCAGGGTGCGCGGAGACGGTGCGTGGCTGATAAGATGCTCCTGTTTCCTGTCCTATCCTCACTCCCTGTTGTGTGCTAGAGATATACAGGTATTTAGGGAGGTTCTGGTACATATTGCCGTTGACTTTAAGTGACTTTGCAGACGCTATCATCTAAAACGACTAATATCAAATCCTGGTATAGTGTTGGCTATTTAGTGACTTAGCAGACACTTTAATCTAAAGCGTTTTACTACAAAATTATATTTAAGAGACATTATGCAGTCCTTCAGGAGCAATCCTTTAGGGATTGCTCCTGAAGGACTCACAGCATTTAGACCTCATGCTCTGAGATGCCCACAGGTCAAGGGAGTGGGGGATCGAACCCAGTAACTTTCAGCCAGGAGTGGAATACCCCAAGCCCCTATCCTCCTCCTCCCCCTTCCCTCGACACAACACCTCTGTACTCCTGTGCCTCCCTGGTCATTGTATTGGTAACCCTCTCTCCGTGCCATGTGAAGTTTGGCCTTCATTCAGTCATCTCCTGTCCCCTCACAGAGTCTGGCCTTCTGCTATCCTCCAGAATTCCCCCTGCCCCCCTCCCCCCCATCCCCGGTGATACTTGTCCAGACACGTGGCGTTGCGTCGGCGTCCCCTCACCGTTAATGGAGAGCGAGTGGAAACATCAGGCCCCTACAGTAGGGGCAGGCCAGCTTAGCGTGTCAACAGACAGAAGGAGTACCGATACTGACAGTCACCGAGTGAGCTCCACACGCTAGCCCCCGCGCTCCGCTAGGGACCTCTGGGATGCCATAGCAGCAGCAGAAAAGACAAGGGAGATGGGCTCCATATGGCCACGACTCGCAGCCTTCAAGACGAAGAGGAAAAAAACAAAAAGCGGAAAGGAACCGTGAAGGGAATGTGTGTGACAGTGCCAAGAAGCAAGAAGCATAGGGCTGGGACGTCAGCCAGTGCGGTGCGGGTACCGCGCAGAGGCTGTTGGTAATATAGGAGAATGAAAGGGTGGATGAAAAGTGCTTGAATGATTATGTATAGCGGGACGAGGGGAATAAACGTCGGGCTCTGTGTATTTTGTCTGCCGAGATTACTTCTCTTCTTCTTATCGTCCGTGCTGGGCTAAAGTTCTTCTTTTTTTGCGCGGTTTCCAAATCGCACTGGAACGGTTTTGAATTCGTGTAAAACCATTTTTATCCACTCATTCATCAAAAGGGGGCTCTGTTCAGTGCGTATTTGGACAATTTCTGGAGAACCCTTATTCCCGAGTAAGACAGAAACCAGGACTCCTTTCGCTTCCTAACACAAAGTGCACACAAATGTTGGCAGCACATTTCCTGTTGGAACCACATGTGTTCTTTGTCCCCTCCAAGTTTGTTAAACCGCTGTCATTTCAATTGTTCTGGTATAGAAAAATATAATCCACCTGTCAACGATGACAGGGTGTTGGAAAACCTGGATAATGGATAGCGTAGGGCCCTGAAATTCCAACTGTGGCACTTAACTGCCAACTAAAACCATTACAGAATGACAATTCTCCTCCACTTTATTTGAAAATTGCAGTGGATCACTGTTGCCTCTGGCCAACAAAACCATAATCAATTTCCATTGCAGGACCCAGATATGTACAAAAGAGGAAGGAAAATGAAACAGAGCTATTAAGTAGAATGTTTTATCTTCCACCATCATTGACAGTGTCATATTAAAAGCCTGTGCAACTGGAACTAAACTATTTCCCCCCAGAGTACATGAGTAGAGTCGGACACAGCTAGCTAGCAAGTCTTCATTAAGTTTCAATGACAATAAATTAGTATGTGATTCATGGGGCCATTTTAAGCTATTTCCATAGGTAATCAGCCTTAAAAGGGAAACACTGGTGTCCACATTTTGGAGATTAATGCCGCTTTGGCTAACCTTTTCTCTGGTGTCATCAAGGTAATTAAGGAAAGATGAATTCCTCAGTTTATTATAACAATGAAAGTCAAGTAAAAGACTCGGTTGCTTCCAGCAACCACTGTGTCTTTCGTTGGGAAAAACTTTATTATGGACCACAAAAGAGAAGAAACCGAGCCATTGAGCGATGCATTCCTACTGTGATGCGGATCGGGGCAGCACTGTTCCACCTCACGTCACAGCGGTAAACCTCCGTACAGTACGGCGCGGTGCGGTGCTGTCGATTCTGTCGAAAGCGTTTGAAAAACTATTGGTTTTCGTTCACACTCGGGGCCCAATACAGCCGGCAGCCCAACTGACAAAGGCTGGGGCAGGATTCCCTTTGATCTCGGTGTCTCACTAAATCAACACCAGACGAGGTTCACGCAAAGGTCGGCCAAGTCATCTGATCGTCACATTCCCAAAAAGCGAGCGGGTTCCTGACAGGCATTCACTGGTACAGGTTAAATGTCAGCCAGAGTTCAGCCATGACGCCTGACGCCGGGCAGATTTAACATGCCCCTCACACAAATAACACAAAGCCCAAGACCAGGAAGATTTACACTTTCTCCTCTTTTCTTGGCTTCAGTAAAAATGCCAAAATGGGAATTTTCCTAGTCTGAGATTCTTCAGAGCAAA
>NC_136935.1:10858981-11051481 GCF_949987615.1 Pollachius pollachius
ACTGCCCCCCCTTTAATAAAACACATACAAAGAAAGATCTGTGCTTAGTACATTTGTTATTTTATTATTAGTATGTTTTACAACAAAACGCCATTTTGACAAAGAGCAACGGCTAGAGGCCTGTTTTTATTGTGATATTACAAATTCAACTATATTGATCATTTCTTAGTATGTCGTCCACTGCTAACTAACAGCACATGGTCAGTCATAAGCACATTTCTTCTCACTCCGTCTTAACCAATCCTTTCACATAATACGCACTCTTAATCCAATAAGTTATGCAGGACATATGATATCCACCGAGATGCAGTGGTCATTTACACACAGTTAATTTGTTTCTGCCAAAGTAATTGCTACTTGCAACAACAACAGCGCAGACTCACCGAGGTTGGTTCAAATAAGCTGTGAGAGGTTTTTGTTGTCACTCTGTTGGGCTGCGTATGGTTTAGGATTTAAGCGTGTTGAACCAAGCTGAACACAGAGCAATTTTTGGCGCATCAGTTTGCTTTCTGGCTCTCTCAGGGGGTCTGTTTTTTTCTTTATTAAGCGCAGCAAACGTAACGACCAGAGATATACGTGTTGATTTACTGTGAGATATTCGACGCGCCAACTGACAAACAGAACAGTTTGTATGACTATTTTAATTAACAGTTCCACCACTTTGGACGACGTCAAAAAGAGAAGATGTATATAAGAAACATCTTGACGGTATGCATCCATTTAATGTCATGTAATACGACCAAGTTACACAATCATGTAAATGGAGAAAACTTTCAAAATCTACAACCTACACAGACTGAACATTAATAAATTCATTTGATACACCTTTGGCAGAAGAACCACTGAACTATGATACACTTAATCATTTATTCACAGCATATACAATTCCTTATACCTCCAATGACCTACACAGATGGAAACCATTCATAACGACACTCATAAATACATTTGAGGTACATTTGTTGGGTGATCACCCTCACCCAACAACAAGACAAGAGTTCAAGGGGTGGAGGTTTGAGACGAGGAGGGAACAGGCGGGAGGTGAAGGGACACACGCGTGGCAGGTACACTGCTAACTAATTACACGCGTGCCATTACTCCTCGGTGACATCGCTACAGGTCTATTCTTGTCACGGGAAAAACCATCAATGTTTTTCCTAATGGCATGATGATGGAGCCACGTAGAGCCGCGTTTCTAATTCAATATTCTCTCTCTCTCTCTCTCTCTCTCTCTCTCTCTCTCTCTCTCTCTCTCTCTCAGAGACATAATCTCCTGCCCCACGCTCGTAATAGAGGCCTGTCATCATCCACAGCATTATTAATTAGCAGCTCTCCTGAGGTGGAATTCAATCAATTGTAGTAGGGGGTGGGGGGGTCTCTGATACCTTTTCAGCAGTTTATGCAAATTGAGAGTGCAACCGAGCCTGGTTGCTGAAGAGAGTGACGCCACGGAAACGGCATAGGTAGTGATCCTTGACACCCCTCCCCCCCCTATTTCTTCTCCTCCTCCATCACCTCTCAATACAGCTCAACCCCTCATTACTTTGCCATCTAGCGTTCTCTCTCTCTCTCTCTCTCTCTCTCTCTCTCTCTCTCTCTCTCTCTCTCTCTCATATGATCACAACTCACACCAGGATCAGTCAGAGAGAGAGCCAGTGGTGGTTGTGAATGTGGGGGTAAGGGTGGAGGTGGCCATGGGGGTTGGTTGTGTTGCTGGAGGTGTGTGGTGGTAAGGGGCTGATGCTAGTGGTGGAGGGGAAGGTGGGGGTAGTGATGGTGGTGGCAGGGGAGGGGGTTGGTGTTTTTTTTGGAAGTGGTGGCAGTGGTGGCTGTGCTGGTGGGGATCAGGGGGGGTTAATGTTCAAGTAATTAGAGTCAGACATGTGGAGACATGGAGATTGGGACAGGTATGACTCGCCTGTATGAATGGAGAGGGATCAGACACTATGAGATCATGCTAGCATAGAAATTGATGTTGTACATTAATGGGTTACAGTCTTTTGTCAGGATGGGGTAGCAATACCTACCTACCAGCACTTTGGACAAGAATGTGTGGCATAACCTCAAGGCAATTTGAACCCTGGGCTAAATAATAATAAATCCTTTGAAAAGCCGAACAAGAATCTCTTTTATCAAAAGGATTTCTTTTTTACGAAAGGCCATCCTCTTGGCTCAGTTTAAAGTGACACGTAATATTTAACATCCAATGGGTTTCGTTGGCTCTCATCGTTGAAAAAGCCCAGCCCATTAGCACAAACACATACTCTACTCCACAGAAGTTATCAAGTATTAAAAAGTAAATCGAAGAGAGGTTGTCAGTTAATGACAATAGAGTTCATTGTTAGCCCCGGCTAACCGTTAGCCCGCACTGTGAGCTATGTACACTCGGCTAATGGCTCCTAACAGGAAGACCCATGCATTTTTCATCCGGCTCTTAAAGCGCTGTCATTGGCTACACTAGGGGCAAACCCTAACGGCCTCGGACCTTAATTCATCCAAGGCCCTATTTAATTTGTGTGAAAAAGCGAAGTACCAGGAAATGCTGGGTAAACTGTCTCCCCGTACCTTCCCCCCAAGGACGCGACAACGTATCCTCCTCCATAATCCCCCCCACAAAGTTGGATGTTTTCATTACAACCATATCGCTTTTATTGGAATTACAGACATCTGCATGATTCAGTAATTGACCGTCCCGGCGAGGTTGTTGTCTCATATTTTATGGCGCTGGCCCTTCTGTCTGCGTTATGGATCAATTTCTTCGCTCTCTAGGGGACAAAAGAAAAGGGAAAGGTGGCATCGGGAAACCGATAGATAGAGTGGGGGGACGGGAACGGAAAACAAACCGTTTAATTCCGGTGTAAATGGGCGGTCGCCTATGTGAGATTGTTTTATACAGAGATGTAAATTGCGTTGTCAAAATCAGTCATCTTCCAGGTCTTGGAGCTTAACGCCAGCCACTTTGGAGTGGAGGAAGACAAACGCTTATCTCACACCGCAAACCCTCGGGGGTGCACAGGATATCTATCTCTCTCTCTCTCTCTCTCTCTCTCTCTCTCTCTCTCTCTCTCTCGAAAACAGCATCAAATGAGAGGAAGCACAAAAAAAAACAAATTCCTGCTGAATAAGGTGTTTGGGATTTATCAAAGCTGAGGAGTGTGACACAGATTTGTTACGCGCGGCGGTGTAGCTTGCTAGCGCCTCAGCCGTAATGGGCCGAACGCGCCGCCGCCTCCAAAATAAACAATCCAACGACGACGACAACAGAAGACCGGGAGGCTAACACAATAGAGACAGTTTGAGGTGGCGAGGAGTCACAACTCCAAAGTAATGCATGTGTTCCTCCGCCGTGAATTATCTCCGGTGTTTCTATGCATAATGCATAGTGCAATGGCTCTCGTTATTACCACGCGGAAAGGCAAATAAAGCATCCCTGGAGTTTAGCTGGGAGACGCCGGGGACTTGGGGGCCACTAAATCAATGCAGTTCTCTGAAAGAGCCGTGTATCTTGATAATAAGTCAGCAATGACTGCCTGCAATCTTTTCATTATGTATAGTATGGATGATACGGTTAGGGGAAAGTAAGGGGGCACGGTGGTGGGCCTAATGTGCAAAACACAGGTATATTAGGTGAGGTGATAGAGGAGATGGGGGGGTGTGATTGTGTTGGGGTGCACGTTTAGATGTATGCTTTGGCATAGTTTATTTTGTACAGTTTGTTTTTGGTCCATTGTGTGTGTGTTTTTTCATCTGTGTACGTGTGTTAGGGTTAGTGTGTCTGTTTGTGTGTATTGTATGTACTGTTACATGCATATACATGCATGCGCATGTTTGTGTGTGCGTGTGTGTATACAGTATGTTCATGAATGTGTCTGTGTACGTGAATATGTGCGTGTTTGCATGTATTTGTGTGACTGTTTCTGTGTGCATGCGCATATGCCCCTGTACAAGTGTGTGTTTGTGTGTGTGTCTGTGTGTGTGCGTGCGTGCGTGCGTATGTGCATGTGTGCCTGTGTGTGTGTGCGGGTTCAGCCTGATGAGGCTTTAGTACACGTGTCAGGCTGAGTTTGGGGATAGAGGAGTGGGAGAGTGGGAGCCAGTGGCCATACATCTCCATTACACAAGATGGTCGCCACAGTGGCCAGCTGTTTATTCTCATTAGCTCACACAATGGCAGTCCAAACCAACTCTCTCTCTCTCTCTCTCTCTCTCTCTCTCTCTCTGCCGCTCGGCAGACAGAGAGAAAGCGAGAGAGAGAGAGCGAGAGAGCAAGAGAGAGAGAGAGAGAGAGAGAGAGAGAGAGAAAGCGAGAGCAAGAGCAAGAGCGCGCGCGAGAGAGAGATAAGTCCAATATGTGCAGTGGTTCAATCCGGCCCCAAAGACATTCTGTCACATTCGGGCCCGTGTTGAAGTTACTGTTTAGTCGATGTGTGTTTAAACATACAATATGGTCAGGGGTGGAAGAGAAGAAACCTGGGAGAAGAAGGAAGAGGCAGAAGAAGAGAGGAGGATGTCTATATAAAGGGTACAAAGGACACGCTGTCACACAGTGTATCTGCAAAAAAAAATAAAAAAATCTATATTGACAATCAATTCTGCCTCGCAGCCACTCGATAATTCCCTCTGCGTATCCTCCCTGTGTCTCTGTGTGTGGGTGTGTATGTGTGTATGTGTGTGTGTGTGTGTCCCACTCACTGACACAAATAGTTAAATAAATAATTTGCAGGATTCATCGTCTCCCATCCATTCTCTACATTTACAATACCTGCCGCCCCTTCGCGTTGAGTAGACAGTGGCCCGAGTGACAGTGAGGTAGAAGTATTAGCGGCCTCTCTCTCTCTCTCTCTCTCTCTCTCTCTCTCTCTCTCTCTCTCTCGGTGTGGCATATGAGAGAGAGAGAGAGAGGGCACGAGGAAGAGAAAAGAGGGGTCTGCCTTTTCATAGCCCCTGCACAGACAAGGCTGCGCGGAGAACAGCTAATGGCTATGATTAATGACAAAGGGCCAGAGGAGAGCAGGGACACAGACGCTACATACATCACCCTCTCCCATCAGTCTGCCCACCGCCTCCGGGACCCCCTCGGCACTGGGAGGTGGAGGAGGAGGAGGAGGAGGAGGAGGAGGAGGAGGAGGAGGGGTGAGAGGAGGGAGGTGAGGGCTAGGGGTTGAGAGAGAGGAGGAAGTGGGGTGAGGTAGGTGGAGGAAGAGGCGGGAGGAGATGTAGGTGGGGGTGGATTGGGGAAGGAGGTTGAGGAGGGAGGGGCGTGAGGGATGAAAGGGGGGGGAGGTGAGAGAAATGGGGGTGGGGAAGGTGGGGGGGGGGGGTGGGGATGGTCGAGGGGATGGGTGGAAGGGAGAAAGAGAATGAAAGTGTAGGAGAGCTGGAGAAAAATAAGAGAGGAAGAGGAAGGGAGAGAGAAAGGGGAGTTTGAGGAGGAGGTGAGGGTGGTTGACTAGGGGTTGATGAGAGACAACGGGAGTGTAGGAGAGGTGCTAAGAGCGGGAGAGAGAGAGAGAGAGAGAGAGAGAGAGAGAGAGAGAGAGAGAGAGAGAGAGAGAGAGAGAGAGAGAAAGCAGGAAGTGTGTGTGTGTGTGTGTGTGTGTGTGTGTGTGTGTGTGTGTGTGTGTGTGTGTGTGTGTGTGTGTGTGTGTGTGTGGGTGGGTGGGTGTGTGTGTGGGGGGGGGGGGGGGGGGGTCTTTGCATTCATGAATTCCCATCTCTTTGCATTCATGAATTGCCTCACCTTTTCCTTTGTCTTGGCGGGGAGGGGGAATAAAAAAAAGAGACAAATAAGTGATAAGGTGAACAAGAAAATGGCGTGTAAAGTAAGGAGGAGATATTGTGTGAGAGAGGGCAGGAGGCAGAGGGGCTGAGGGAGGGGTGAGGAGTCCTGATCGCTCCTGATTCCAGGCTACTCCACTCCTTAGCATTCTGGGGCCACGTTTCCAAGGTCTTATCTGCCATATGCGCCGGGGCCCCCTTCCCAGTGATTTATTAGGTGAGGAAAAGCGCGCTGATCATTTTAACTGTGTTTTCCCCCCACAAAGCCAACACCGATGGTGTCAATAACACCACTCAGATGGCCACAATCAAAACTTTTTACTGCCACGGCAAGGAGGGCACACACACACACACACTATTCTATTTATGAGCCGCTATAATATTACACCAGATCAGCCCTTCTCACGCTCTCACTCAACACAACAACACACACAAAAGAGCCGAATTAGAGAGGAGCGGGAGAGCACAGATTATCCCCATATGTCAGCGATTCACCGGCATGCTGGCTGTAACGTGGCGCATGGTGCATTTCTGCTTTAATTGACGCATTCAGCTGTTTACGGCTCACACAAAACCAGCCAGGGCTTATTTATGGGCAATTACTGAGCGGTTGTTTTGAGAGTGAAGAGGAAGCCTCCATTTTGTGTGGATTCCAGGCCTCTTTTTGATTCTAATTAGTCATTGTGCTCGGGTTTATTTTTTATTTTTTGAAGGGGACGCCTAATGTACTGGTTGTGGAAGGCAGTGTGGGTGGGGTTCGAGGGGAGGAGATATGATTATTTAATTATTTGTAATTATTAAAAGAAATACACCAGAGAGCGGAATGAAGCAAAAGCTCAGCGAGACAAAGTACAACAACAACAATTACTCTTTAACACGCACAGAGCGTGTTCGACTAACTTCTGCTGTTTGTTCCATGAACAGATCCGGAAAGAAAATGACACAAATTTAAACAAAACAATCCTCATTAAAATGTGTTATTTGAGCCGTATACTGTTTGTGTTTTTTTACATGGGTTTAAAATATCAACGATAATAAGAATATATCTTGATTTCCTTTCCTAGAAGGACATTTTATCTGTGTCTTCATTATTATGATTTGAAAAAAAAATATATATATAACTAATTGGTGTAAGTGGTGAAGTAATATATATATTACTTATATTACTACAATACTACTTACACCAATTACTTTAAGAAGATTTAAAAATGTTTCATACATTAAGATATCAACTCCGGGTGTAGTATGAAGAACCTACTAAGAGTTTCTCAGTTTGCTGCAGTTAAAAAAGCAACCTGTGTCAATATGTGAAAGTTATTCATTACATGAAGTGGATTTGCATAACATGTACCCGTGGCATCTCAACAATCGACCCGCATTTGCAACTCAATAGGGGTTCGGGGGGACCTTCGGTGCAGTATTTGCAAATCAAAGCTGGCCCTTTGAAGTAAAAACACCAGTTGTTTGAGTCAGAGGAGGACCACCGAAGACAAAAGGCTTGAGGAACTAAATCGTGTCAATGTGCTGAAACCGATTCTCCGGACCAAACCAATCTTCTCAGCAAAGTGATCAAGCAGCACGCATCGTCAACAATGGATAATATGAACGAGAAAGTACAAAAAACATCGCTAAATAAATCAGAGAAATAGCGCCGCCGTAGCTAACGTTTTTTTTTTGCCTGTCTGGGTCATTATCTGGCTGTGTGATCCCGCTTTGTTCATTTCTTGAAGCTCTTTGCCTTATTTATGGTGATTTTGCGGCAATTAATATGGCACAGAAGGCCACGTTGTCATTTCTCAAGCCATTTCCCTGGAAATGTTCTACACTCCTTAATGGCCCCGCGAACGCTGTAGCTGTCATGTCCTGGACAGCTGCGCTTTTACAAGACAAACTCCACCACGTCACCCCCATCCCTCTGGACTGCTGCTGCTGCTGCTGCTGCTGCCACACACACACACACATGTTAACGTGCACGCACACACATGCATTCATGTGCACGCACACTCGTATGCATACATATTCATATGCACACCCACCCACATGCATGTATGCATACACACACACACTCATGTGCACATATGATTGCATATATGCATACTCATGCATACACACACACAGACACACACGCACACACACACACACACACACACACACACACACAACACGCACAAACTCAAGCATGGAGGCAGCCGCAAACTCTCACACACACACACAGGCAAACTCACACCTGCACACACCCACATCCAATGGCCAGCAGCTGGTAATAGTTGCATGCAGATCCTTGATTAATTCTTCACCTCTTGCTACAGGACCAGCGCTCGTGTGTCACCTTCCACACACTGTCCCCGGAAACCCCTCGTCCAGGGCCTCTGCCTTGCCAGGTGGAAATGATAGATCAGTTAGTGAGACGCCCCCAAAAGCCTATCACACTAATTAGACTGCAGCCAAGCAGGCAGCCAAGCAGTGTGGGTGTATGCCTGTGTGCACCCACATATGTGTGTGCATGCGGGTATGTCTGCACCCCATATGTGTGTGCTGACGTGCCTGTGGGTGTGCATGCCTGTGTGGTGGCCATTTGTTTTGCCCATTTGTGTGTGTGTGTGTGTGTGTGTGTGTGTGTGTGTTTCTGGACAGGTACTTGGGCCTCCGCCAGGGTCATTCGTCGCAGTGAGCCGAATAAACAAATGGAGTCTTCTTTTATGGGAATTAGCAAGTTCCCCCAT
Organism: Pollachius pollachius; assembly: GCF_949987615.1. NCBI lineage: Eukaryota > Metazoa > Chordata > Actinopteri > Gadiformes > Gadidae > Pollachius > Pollachius pollachius. Next base: position 10,867,483 of record NC_136935.1, read on the forward strand.
GCAGACAGTCCTTCCAGTGTCCCATCCTTCATGTTTTACCTCCTCCTCAATTGTGGCTGGCAAGCCGAAAGCAATAGCGCTCATCTCTCTCTCTCTCTCTCTCTCTCTCTCTCTCTCTCTCTCTCTCTCTCTCTCTCTCTCTCTCTCTATCTCTCTCTGTCTCTCACTCTCTCACTCTCTCTCTCTCGTTTCATTGGCTTAAAGGGCACACGGGGCACTATCGCATGGGGGAGGCTGCAAAGCATAACAAATGCAGGAGATGAAGTGTGAAAAAGCAAATCTGGCAGACACACCTGGATGTAAACACTTCTGCTCTCTTCTGGGGGATGTGTTTTTTTGCTCGGTTCCGCGGTGCCTGTCGTTTAACAGTGGGGCTGTGGGGTGACAAAACCTTGAATATACATATTATGTTCTGTTTCACACCTACTAAACACTGGAAACAAAAGGTGCCAGCAATGTTATTACGGGGGGAAACACAATTGCAGCAGCAGCTGGTTAAGGTGTGCGCACGGTGTGGTGAGTTTAGTATGACGGGAAATGTGCTGCATTGGGTACGTGTTTTAAGTTTAAGAAATACATACCAATGCTCAATGTGAATCTCAATTCATGTTATTTTTGTATTCTTTTTTTCTAATATCATTGGAATAAAAAAAACAACCAAAACCGTTGACATAAAACAATGAACAATCAACATAAGAAGTATTTCTGTTAGCTTTTTCAGCGTACGGATATTGCAAGAGTGACAATCTACTGTTTGCACTTGCACAGTCGCATTCTCTTTAATCCAATTCCTGGGCATCAAAATGGCCTTCCTTTCACACACAGTACAATAGAAATCGACGGCAGCGTGCTAACGAAGCGCTAACATGGCTAACAACCTGTGTGCCGCCTGCTGGGCGCTTACAGGCGCAGGTTTGACAGCAGCACAGATAATTCCTTCCTGGCGACAGGCGCACCAGTGTACCCATGTCATCCAACATCGCTGTGTGTGTGTGTGTGTGTGTGTGTGTGTGTGTGTGTGTGTGTGTGTGTGTGTGTGTGTGTGTAGCTCAGCGGGGCTATAGCACAGATGCTGTCAGCTGTTGTCTGTTTGCACACACACACACACACACACACACACACGCACACACACACACACACACAGTTACAATGACACCTGTCCTTCCCTGGTCTGAGCGAAGGCCAGGTACAAGAATATACAGTGTGTGTGTATGCAGGTGTATTTACCTATGTGTGTGTGTGCGTGTGCGTGTGTGTGTGTGTGTGTGTCACTCAGAGAACTTCAGCTGCAAAGAGGCTGTCATGGCCGTCACTGCCCCCAACTGGCCCGCCAATCACATCCCAGTCCGGACCCCACCCCCCACCCCTGCGGGAACCAGGGGGTGGGGGGGGGGGGGTTGTTTGTAAACAGGCAACACATGCCAAACAATCGACAACAACAAATCTTTTAAACACTCTCACACCATTCTCCTCAGGAAGAGAAAGATTTCACATTTGCCATATTCAAGCGGTACAGCCCAACAACAACAACAACAACAACAACAACAGAAAAACAAAGAAACAAACAAACAACAGGCCGCATCAACAAATCACAGAGCAGCTCGGGGTGGCACCTCCACCACAGAGACTGAGACAGAGATTCCACACTCCCAACTACGTAGGAGACAGGGAGTGACTCCCAGACGGGCCGAGGGGGGTAAAGGGGGCGGGGATCGGGGGGAGCCTGACTGCGTTGAAGCCCGGCGTTGTGGCGAGGCTCGGCGAGTTGGGTTTGTTTCTTCTTCTCTATTTCCGGGGCGTGCCGATTCTGGAACTTCAAGAGGAATCAATGGCCCGTCCGTGTGGGGGCAGGGGTGAGGATGGGGGGGGGTGGGCATTGAATAGAGGGGCTTCACTGGGTTCTGTTTGAACTCGCTTTCACTGGCTTTTTATATATATCCGAGGCGGTTGCCCTCTCGCCCGGCCCCCCCCCCCCCCCCAGGCGTCTCCCTCACAGCGGGCTCTGACAGTTTGACACCTTGACAGCTGCCCATGAATGACAACTGATTTGTACAAATTTCAAGCCTTATAAATCTACCTGTCACAACAAGAGCATAAAAGAGCTCCGACCCAGCATGTAATTCGGAAGTGGTGCGGGAGCGGGAAGAGGGGAAGGAGAGGGGAGAGAGGAAGGAAGAGAAAGAAACCTGGAAGAAGAAAAACAAGAAAGGGCTGCTTCCCTCCACTCTCCCGTCCCATTTTCCCTGACAGCCCCGGGTCTGTGAGGAGAAGAAAAGTATAGGAGTGTGGGAGCGCGAGAGAGAAACAATAAAAGGTGGTCCCCTGTCATCGTCCTCTCCTCACATCCACGTTTGACTACACACAAACGCCAACGGTGCGATCAATGGAGTCGTTAAGAGATTAGAAGGATTGAATGGATTGACCAGGCCATTGTGCAATTTCATATTATATCAATCATTTGACTGCAGTGTGAGGGCAGCTCCACCTGCTACGCATGCAGGATTATCCTGGCTGGTTGGTTGCTCTGGTTATGTACTGGGTAAACGAGCGCTGGCCTTTTTTTCACGGTATTTAAACAATGTCCCACAATGCACTGCTGCCTGTCACTCCCCCCCCCACCTACCCACCCCATGCTTTCATCTGTCTGTAATGGCAAACCTGGCAGGCAAGGCCTTCCTGGCCTATAAATCTTATTTTCCAGGAGAACATCTTACAGCGAGGTATAAACCACAGCGGGGAGAAGAAGAAAAAATCAATACGTGTGACAATAATTCTAAATGAGTCGTCTGTCTCTCATTTTTTTAGGGGCTGCTGTGTCGTCCGTCTTTGTTATTGACGGGGCGTGTTGGGCTTCTCATCTTTTACAGCTCAAAGTAAAAGTATGATGGGCTGTGTAAATGTTTGTCGGCATCAGTGTGTCATATTATTATTTAAAAGGCCCCATGCTAATGCTACACCGGCTAGCCGATCCACACCTCTGACATCCGTTTGGAAAACTTTATTTATAAAAAGCTCCCGACAAAAGCGCTGAATGACGAAGAACAATGTAACGTGAAGGAAATACAAAACACACACACACACTTTACGACAACGCAACGGTCGAAGGTGCAGCAATGCCGAAGGGGTCAAGCGGGTTCGTCTCTGCATGGACCTGGAGGGGCTGCATCTGCTTAACAGGAATTGCATAACTGGATCATGACTTCTTGTGCTTCTTCTAGGCCTATCCCCGCCCCCCCCCCCCCCCCCAGCTCTGCTGACAGCCAGATTGCTAGGCGATGAATGGGTCCGGGGCTAAATCAGCAGCATAGGTCCTTGCCTCTCGTAAATACGGATCACGCAGTCTGTCACTGCGGGTCAGCAGTTGGCAATATGCATCGTTGTGTTGTTTGTGTGTGGATACATGTGGGACTGCACTTAGGGTTTTACTGCTGCGGTAATTATTTTACCCCGAAGACAATTTGCATGGGTGTTCGTTAAAAGGTTACATTCGTGAAATGTCTGTGTAGCTTCCGGAAGATACACCAAACACACCGCAAAGAAAACAACTTATGATATAATAACAATACAGCTCTACCGTGGCTTAGTCACTAATATTATCGCAAAAAAGGGTGGCTGGCTAACTTCTCTAGCCCCCGTATAGAAATACCTCCTAAACCCTCTTCTCTTTACAAGCCAAGGCAAACACTCTAATCCCCTATTGGTGTGTATTCATCCCTGGCCTAAAATGTGCCCTTCCGCACTCTAACCCCCAAAGACCCCTCCATTCCCCTCCCTGTCGCGCGGCCCAGTGACCCGGCTGTTTGATTAAGACTTAGCCCCACCACTTCATCCCCCTGCTACAGGCCCCCGGCTGGGACAAAAAGCACGAGTTAAGCAAAGGGATTATCAGTCGCCACTCCCACGGAGGCAGTCAAACTGTCAGCCAGATCAAAGCGGATTCCCTGCGGTTGAGCCTCAGTCATTTGGGGGCAGGTGTCCTACTCTCTCATATTCTACAGCACCGGGGACGAAGGGGGGGCTGGAGCTCAACGCCACAGGATTTGTTCGCCTAGCGGCCATCTTGGCTCCATCTCGGTGGTGGAGTTGAATGTGGAATTCTGCATTCAATTCACACAGCGGCCTTTTCGGTTCTAAACTCTAGCCGGGTGGCGGCACTGAATGAGCATTCAATGCCGCCACCCGGCTAGCAGTTAGAACCAAGATGGAAACTATTTGACTCAGGCCCATTCACATTTAAATAAAACAAAACATACCGGAAAATCCACTGTTTACCTTGACACCATTGGGGGACGTGGCATAAAACATCTAGGCACAGGCGGTCGTAAATTATACTTGCGTTAAGTAAGAGGGGACGCAGAGTTAAATTAGGGCTTTTATCTTTTTTCGAGTTGTCCTAACCTCAATGTGTCTACATTGCAAGAGGGAGTCATACTCTTGAAGCTATATACTATATATATTACATAAGGAAGAATGGAGGAAAGTTATATCTCAACATAAAAAGAAACATTCACTACATTACACTTCAAAACATTACATTCTTAACAAATTCTAAATGCTATGTAAGTTTGCTATATCTCAAAGTTGCTATTTTTGAAACTAGACTTTGAATTAAAAAGTTGCACAATGTCGTAATGATCATCACATGTGGCCCCTATAAAAAGCATAAACATTCAAAAGAATAAGAATAACAACAGCATAATAAAGTCATGCAGACAGTAACACACCGCAACTTTTTTTATTGAATTACAAACATTCAGTCATTTAGCCTGACAGCTGTTGTTTAGGCCCAAATAAAAAGGGAACAGGGAGATGGCTGGCCAGTCGGCCCAGTAAATGTTTCAGCAGTGAGATCACAATCGATGACAGAGGCCTCTTATGTCTTGATAATTTGGAAACATTGGTATGGCAAGCAGCAGGGACGTAAATAACCAATCACAGGCCTTCCCCTGGGTGGGATGACGGGCCACCCCGTGGGAGGGGGAGGAGGGGGGCGGGTCAACCTTAACCTTATGTTAAGTCCTTTATCCTTCCCCCCCCAAACACACCCCTCCACCTCCAACTATTTAAAACCATAGGCTGAGTTCAGCACCCAAAAGCATCATCACCACCACCATCGTTATTATCACCATCGACCAGTGGTGGCCGATACCAGAGTGATACACTAGGGGAAGGAGGGACGGAGTGAGACAGGGAGAAAGATAGAGAGGGAGAGACAGGGAGCGATATGGAGGGAAGGCATGACAGAGCGAGAGCAATAAATAGAGCAAGGGAAATAGAGAGAGAATGAACGCAATAGAGAAAGTAGCAGTAAGGACAGAGGGCTAAGTAAATACGAGGCAACACAAAGAAAGAAAGACAGAAAGAAAGAGAAGGAGAGAGAAAGAACGAGAGACAGGAGAGAGAGAGAAGAATAACCTTACAGCGGGAGTGATGAAGCGCCTGGGAGCAGGCAGAGATAGAAGGCAGCCCGACAGTCACACAATTATTAAGGCCCCTGAATGGTTCTTATTATGGCATCTGAGGCCCAGCTGGCCCTGGATCCAGCAGGTCGACTGCAGTTCAGCCGAGGGTCTTGTGATCGCGGGGGGGGAGGGAGCGAGAGAGGGAGGGAGGGAGAGAGAGGGCCGACTTGTCTCAAGCTGGAGGAGGAGAAGGAGGAGGAGGGGAGAGTGGGGTCTCTGCAGGGCAGGGGGATGACGGATGAGCTCAGGGGTGAATGCCAAAACCATAAATCGAAAATCGGCCTGACCTCCTCCCGAGCTCCTATAAAGTTTATTTACATTTGCACATTGCCTCCACCTTTAAAGCATCTATGTTTAGACGTCTCAAAGCGGCGTGAAGCGCCAATCTATCTTGCCCGATGTGCCCCCGACAGAGGATGCAGAGATGGGAACAGTTTATCCCCCTCTGACCTGACGGCCCTGCTCTCATCCTCCACCACTGACGCCACCGCTCAAAGGCTCTTTTTATTAATTGTGCGTTTGTGGAGGCAAAAAATATATACTTTCTATTTATATGCGGTCTTCGTAGCAGCCGGGGTGTCCGTGGAAGCCTTCTGCACTGTGGAAATGCTTTGAGGCGATGAGTGACTTTTAACTCTATTGCTGTTTCTTTGTTTAGTACATGTTGTTTGGATATCTTTTCCAGCATTATCGCTGCAGTAAATAATTCACTGTCGGTCATCTGCGTTCAATTAGAGACTGCTTTATACTAAGTTCTGAACACAGTGTTACTTTTACGAGATGTGATTTAGAAAACAAGCAATTCTGTTTTGTGACTTGTTATACCCCCCGAAAAAATAAGAATGACTTCCATTCACAATTCTGTTGGCGCCGGTAGTCCTTTTTAACCACATCCTTTCACAACGATTTGTTGCACTAATTAGCTACAATTAACAGTAGCTGAGGCAATTAACTGAATTACCCAGGACAGGAAGAAGGAAGAAAAACACAACAACACCAACAGCCAACCCTTGATCGCATTTACAAAAACCCAAACCTTTTCTTCCTTTCTTCTATTTGTGTAAAAAAGAAGAAATGGGAGTGTGTGTGTGTGTGTGTGTGTGTGTGTGTGTGTGTGTGTGTGTGTGTGTGTGTGGAGTGGTGGGGAGGGGGTGGATAAATAAATAACTAGAGGCATCCAACATCCTGCCGTTTCACTTTCCTGCAGTCCCCATGATGCACTGCTCTTTTCCCTTCTATTTTTTTTATGTGGGCGCCTGTTGAGAAACCTTGTTTGGACAGGCATGGGGTGGAGCTGCCAGGCTTACAAGTCTGTCACATAACACAGGCGCACACAGGGCAGCCCACGGGGGTCCTCACATCCGAGCGGAGGGGAGGGGATTCTAGCACCTTAGCGGGAGTGAGCAAGAGAGAGGCGCTAGTATTATTACACCCCATCAAGGAAACTCCAGCTGACAATAAACCCCTGAGTGCTTTACAGCAGACAGTGAGCCATGGAGGGGATGGAGGGCGGGAGGGAGGGAGGGGGTGAGAGGCACAGGGGAGGAGAGAGGGAAAGAGAGAGGAAGACATAGGGGGGAGATAGAGAAAGAGGAATGGAGGGAGGAAGGGAGAGAGGGAAAGATAGAGGGAGAGAGAGAGAGGAAGGAGACAGAGACAGAGAAGGGGGGCAAATGGCAGAAGGCTATCCCTCAAATGGTCATAAAGCAGTCAGACTGCCATTGGGTTTGAGTATGATGGCAATGAAGTGTTCTGGAGATTTCTGCCTTTGAGTATTTCTTTTGACTTTCTTTATTATGTGTTTTCTAGAGCAAAGCTTAACTGGCAGTGCTATTATTGCTTTTAAGGCCGATGGAAGTCCGGTTTTATTTAGCCATTGCTAGTAAGAGGTGGTTCTTGTACAATTTCATTTTAGTTGAAAAAATACCAAGAAAAAAAGAGCGAGGATGATGTCAACAAGTATTCAAAACGAAAATCAACCTACGAAAAAAAAACAACAACAGCACAACACAATTTCAATCCCACCCCAAATGGAAAATAATAGAACCAGCCAAACCCCAATAACAACGCAGTGTAGGCCCAGTGCCCATTATACTACAACCCATTATTTTCAACACTGTCCTGTCACACACAAAAAACCTCAGGGGACACACACAACAAAAAAAAGACAGAAAATCGCATCTGAAATAATCACTGACAATTCTGTGGTGAAGACGGCACTACTACACGTCCTTGTGTGAGAGAAGAAACCCGGGGAACATGCCTTAGTTATTACTGCAGGAAGGCAATCTGTCAGAGCCGGGCTGTTCTGGCACCGGCAATACCACTGGTGAGATCAGAGAGTCAGATTCTGCTTGCAATTACTGTTAAAGGACCTTGGATGCAGGCAGTCTGCTATCAATTATATCCCTGGCCCTAGACACTTGGAGCTGTCAAAGCCCTACTGTCTTCTGTTTTGTAACAGAGAGACCCTCTGAGAGAGAGAGAGAGAGAGAGAGAGAGAGAGAGAGAGAGAGAGAGAGAGAGAGAGAGAGAGAGAGAGTGAGAGAGAGAGAGAGAGAGAGAGAGAGAGACCATCCCAGTTAAAGACATTAGAGGGAAGATAGTTTGTGTCATTTAGTGGGGCCATTATGGATTCACACACACACAGAGACTTCAGAGTATGTTTTTTTCTCTACCCCTCAGTTGAGCTTATTTTTCGGGTGCGATTTTCCCTTGGTTACTGTACGACACAACGCCGTCTCACCCCTCCTTCGCTCTCCTCTTTTTTTCCCATCTCCAATCCTCTCCCTTAACCCGTGTCAAGAGAGTATATGGTAAACAATAAAGAGATAAAGAGTAGGATAAGATAAACAATGTTGAGGCTGACAGATGTAACCCTGGGGTTTGCTGTGAGGCACAGCCCGGCTATCCTGCTAACTGCTTTACTTGATGCGGGCACTGCAGATTGTCCTGCTAGGCTCACAGATACACAGATAGTGTGTGCATGCACACACACACACACATACTCAGACCCATATGTACACAAACATCTGCATACACACACACACACACACACACACACACACACTTGCGCGGATATGAACACAAAAACACACACAGAGGCATACAAACCACACACACATCAGGTACTGGCCAAATAATCTGGTGTGTGTAGTACCCCTCATACTTCTGAGTCTCCCATTACAAACTCACCCCATTACGACCTGATCGTTTCATTACGCTAGATAATGCAATGAAGGAAAAGAAAATGTTTTCCTTCCCTCCGCACTCCCCTCTCGGTTAAACCGTCGTAAAACATTATGATGAGGCAGTTTATCAACAAGTTAATGTGGCTTAATTGAAACGTGCACAGGCCTCGCCGAGCGGAGAGTTTGTGATTGCGGTGCCTCCCGCGCTGCCCTGGCGGTGGGATGAAGGATATAAGGGGGAGAGATTAATCATGTTCTCTACTGGATGACAGCACCTTGGCCCGCTCTGCCTTAAACTGTCCCCCAGGGCAGCGCCCTGGATCATCCTGGGCTAGGGCTCTGGCGCCCAACCATAGCAGCCCCCCCCCCCATACACACACACACATATGTGCACATGCACACATACACAAACACAAGTTCATGCACACATGTGAACGTGAACAACCCCACACACACATGTGCACATGTGTATGCAACTACACATACACCTCCACACAAACAAATGTGTGCATGCACTCACAAACACACACATAGACACACTCACAGACAAACACACACACACACACACACACACACACAGGGCAGCCTCCACTGCCCAGTTCCAGGACTTTATCGCTGAAAATTAAATTCTTATGGTAAGCAAATGTGCACTAAAGCAATACTGCAGTTGCCTGAAACTTTCAGAGAAGAGGTCTCTGTGTGTTTGTGTGTGTGTGTGCGTCTGTGTGTGTGTGTGTGTATGTGTATGTGTGTCTATGATTAAAGAGGCAAGACTTGGGGGTTCAGGGGCTAAGTTCGTCTAAGCTTCACAAGGTCAACGACCGTCTTTGGTGGTAGTATTATCTGCTAACGTGGAAAGGCTGTAGGCTGCAGGTATGTCCTTGAAATTGAAATCGTTTTTGGATGACCAAGGCTTATTTTGTATTTACATCTCATCAAATAAAACACTCCTTATCAGCATGGGTGCGTTATAATTGCCAACTGAAAACTTTGGACGAATAAAACATTCTGATAAATAAGCAATTTAAAATTGTCAAATGTGTGAACGTTGAGTTTATGTTTACTAACATAACTCGATAAGTTGATTAAATGGTTACGCCTGAAATGAAAAGTTGCAAGATGCTAAACCGTTTAACAGCTTCACTGTTAATGCCTTTCTGAGAAGCAGGAAATCACAATGGATATGGATGAACAAAGAGGGATGTGCCCCACCTTACCTTTTGTACAGCATAATTCCCAAAGCTGCACTCATCCAGCGCAGAACAACTTCATATATTTGAACTAAAGTATGAGGTGAAATAAGCTGAATCGAGATTTTTCTACCCATTATTATCATTTTGCAATTTCTTTCTAAAATCCCTCGAAAAGTCCCACAATCGAGGTTGTCAAAACCGTGATGGCTTGGCTCCCATCAGGCCTAGTAACCCATTTAAAAAACGACAAAATAAAAACATTGCCACCGCCGTCTTAGAACAGCTGAATAAACTCCCTTCCGTACCCTATTTGGATACATCAAAAGAGTTTGTTTTCACCAGGAAATGGAAGTTTAGACTTAAAGACACTGGTGTTCTTTATCTATCTGTTCTTCAATGGGTTCAGTGAAGCTCGGAGAAGGTGCTTAGAACTTTCTAGAGACTCTCTGCTTGTGTCGGGGCTGTTGGTGAAGGGGGGGTGAGTTCGCTCCTCCATCAGAACCTATTGTGTAGGGGTTTTACAGCTTAAACCCGTTGCCCCTAAACACTGGTGACCCCCTTTTCCTTTCCTTAAAAGACTCAGAAGCCATCCCCCCACTACCCCCTTTTACAACATCAAACCCATGGATTATCTTTAGATTTCCTTTAAGGTGAATGGAGCCCTAAATCCACAGCTGTTGGGGTTTGACTGACAAAAAAGAAGCTGAGTAAAAAAATGGTGACTTAACAGGGGACTGTTAAGCCACCATATGAATGAGGGCAGGGTTACCTCTGCTGTCAGAACAGTTTTGCTCCCACATGCTAATTAGCAATATCTTCTACAACTCAGCCCCCAAAAACCCAGCAAACTAGCTACCACTTTTAACCCTTCTTCCTCTCCCGTTTTTCCCTTCAGTTATCACATCCACACCCAGCCCCCTTCCCCCCGCTATCCTCTCACTCCTCACCCCCACACAGCCCTGTCCTCCCTGACTCGAGGTTTGTCCTTCTAAAGGGGGGAGAGAGAGTGAAAAGGTACCGCCAGATCCAATAAAAACAACGCTCATTAGCATGCTAATCCACATCAATCAGTCCGATCTCAGGGATGTGTTCTTTCTCACCTCTTCGAGGTCCAATTAGACATAACGAGAGGTGTTGATAAGGCATTACCGGGGACTTGACTGCGTTCGCACATTTGACGTTACCCCTTGATTTAAAATCTGACGCGACCGAAGAAAGCCTACAAAGCATCACGTGCGAGAAGGGTTGACCGTGTCGAACCACAGGCCTGTTAACTCCTGGTGGATATAAATTATGATGATATGTGTCAGAGAACGGGGCTGGTTATTGGTCATTAAAAGGAGCACTGTGGCTAGAGAGATGGGTCAAATAAACCCAAGATAAGATTTATTTGCAGACCCAGCCTCCGATGGGACTCTTTATTGACAGAGAAGGCCTTGTTCCAGTGGTGAAGGCTGTGACTACATCCACGTATGTACTCCCTATAAATCCTATGAAAAACAGATTTTCTGGCAAAGTCATTCACGGAAAAATGCCGTTGGAGACAAGGCTTAAAAAACAATCCATTACTATTTTATTGCATCGACTGATATTTTCGTTTCAAATTGAATTATGAAGTGATACACAACCATGTAAAAGATACAACATTGTAAAACTATTTAAATAAATCACATAAAGCAATTAAAATATGTATGTAGTACACATTTTTCATGTATGGGAATTTGAAAAAGTCACTAACCCAAAACCTTTTTCAAATCCAAGATCTGATATGTTAATACTATAAAATCTGAATCTGATTCATACCATTCGATGCTATTAAAACCAAAACTCTCAAAACTAACAAAAACTGTATGTCCTAATTTACCCGGAACCATTACAGAGACGGCAGATAGGATAAGACACAAAATGCATTCCGTCTGCCAGTGAGAATAACGTTGGAGAAACTCCTCCTGTTTCTTGAGGAAAAGGGAGGGTGACCGTGGCTTCAGAGATCATAGAACATGGCCGCCGTCGCCGACCGTGTTCTCATCAATCACACTCCAAATGGCTTCCCTGACACTTCCCCCCCCGCCCCTCTCTACTCCCTTTCCAGCCTGCCTTATGTGGCCACCATCTTGAAAATAGCAATGTCGTCGTGGTGGTAGTTGTGGGCGGAAAATGGATGAGGAGTGTGCTTTTAAAAAAAGAAAAAAAAGTGTGGGCTGTTGGTGAGTAAAGGGGGGGTTAGATGAGGTTGGGAGGAGGTGAGTGAGTAGGGCTGTGAAATCACTGCCAAATGTTCTCTCCACAATAGAAGCCCCGATCACATCATCTGGCGAGGTGGGCTGTTGACGGGGGCCAGGTGCGCGCCAGCAGTGACTGAGTGAAGTTCTCTTGTCGGATTTCTTTCGGGGGACGTACGTTTTAAATCTCAGACACCCCGCTCTCCCCTCTTCCTAACCTCTCCCCCTTCTCACTAACACTAACTCCTATCTCCTACAGCAGTCAACCCCCGCCTCCATACCCCCCCCCCCTCCCCTCCCCCCATCATCGTCCATCTCCCTCACCCTGCCCCTCACCTCAGGTCTCCTCCCTTTTGAGGTCCCGGCGCGGATTTACAACAACTGTCAAAGTCGGGGATGACAGATAAATTAATCTTCTCTTCATGAGTTTACGTCCCTGGCATCTGGGCGGCTGCTCTGGCCTCTAACAAGCGGCGGGTCTTGGCTGCGGCCGATGCCTTCCCCCGAGCTGATGTTTTCATGGCCGGCGGAGATGAATTGCCCTGCCATGAGAATCTATTTATACATCTAGTTAGCGGGCGGGGCACTGGATCCAGGACAGCGGGATTTCACGGGGTTAGGGTCCCCTTGAAGCATCTGTTAAAAGCTGGCCCCGTCGCGCGGAACCCATCACCGCCAACGACTCCGGGATTCTGTTTGTACATTTTCCCCACTGTTTCTCCACGGTCTCGGGGTTGTCTCTGTAGGTAGGAGTACAGTGTGTCTTTAGCAGATGTGTTTTCTTTTTTTTATTTCTTTTTTTTTTGCCGTCTGTATGTATTTTTCTACGGAAAAGATTCAAAGGGAGTGGTGAGTACTTCTTTATTGTGGCTCCATTAGAGGAAACACACTGGTTCACTCCAGCCATGTAGACTTCTCTTACATTTCCATTCATCATCCTTAAGTCGTACAATGCTGCGACGGCTGGAAAGCGCCCCCTGTGCGCTGACGCCCCCATTATCCAAGTCAAACAAACACAGGGGCTGCAGATGCCCTGGGTCTCACAGCAACTAAATGAGCCTTAACGGACAGACAGGTATATTTTGACAAGACATGGAAGGCCATCCATTCGTTGGCTTGAAGCGTAAAGTGCCGTGAACTAAAAGCACAAGGTCTCAAAGGGTTTTTAGAAAGAAGGAGAAACAGAACCGACTCTGTTGCGGTTTGAATTCTGCGTCTCCGTGTCAGTTAGTTGAATTAAACTTTCGCCCTATTTTTTCGACCAACTTAGAGGAAACAAAACTATCTCGGGACGGAGAACTTGCAGGACCGGTTCTTGACCTTCTCTTGGACCTCTACGCTACTGTAAAAAATATATAACGCCAGAAGTAAAACAACCGAAATATAAACTGCACTGGTGAAGCGAGTAGGACCCTGAAAAGGCTGATAAAAACCCTCTCATCTTTCCATCTCTCCCTCCCATCCCTCTTTCTCTCTGTCTCTCTATCTATCTCTCCCCCTCTCTGCAATTCATCTTAAAATGGATTGCTCTGTCACCTGGACTAACACTTCACTGAGAGCAGCCATCAATACTTTTCGTCAAAAACTGCACACTGTGCCAGACGTGTCATCAATCACCATTTGCATAAAACAAAGAGCTTTCTATATGACTGCCAGTCAGGGGGCTGTGGCGCACGGCTCGCGGGGCTGTCGGGAGATAAAGGAACCCGCCCTTTCATTGGTCCGCAGAGACTCAGGCTGAACAAGTCAGTACTCCATGTGTTGTCAATCTCCACCCAATGGCTATTGGATGGCAACGAGTGAGCAATAAATCAATGCACGGGGAGTTATATGATCCAAATCCAGAAGACATGTGCAGAGGATTTAGCTTTGAATGGATGCTGTAAAATACAAACGGCCAACTGAATATTTAATGTTTTTAAAAGGAGTGGACACTGCTGAAAAGGTCACGATATGAAAAGGTGTTCAAGGTTTGAGCGCTAAAACAGAAATCGACAACATCCACACATCTATGGAACACGCCAATACCAGCGTTTGACCAGCGGTGAAACTTACGACCAGGGCCGAAGGGGTTCTCTGGGGGCCATGGCCAGTCGCCCGGGCCCTTGAACCAGCGAAGAAGAATGACATCTTCTCCCACATCTGCAACACTCATCTATTGTGCTCAGACTACATTTGTCTTCGCTTGACGATAAACGCTGCTGGCCCAAGAAGCATGTTTCGCCTGAGATATTTGACATCTGAAAGAGAGCAACATTTCAAACCGTTTATACTAAAATGGGATATGGTAATGTTTCTTACTATTTTTGGCAATCCCTTATCCATCTTCCAAACAAATAGCCCTAGGCCTGTTAAACATTCAGTAATAACTTATTTAACCTTATTTAGCCACTGCAACCCAATAACTAAAAATGTTTTATTTGTATGTTACCGAAATAACCTTCATATGTGACAACATGCATGTTGGAACACAAACATTTCACCTACCTGTGTTCCATTTCTCTCTGTCTCACACATGCACACAAAAATAATTCAATTTGGAAACCATCATTGGCAGCGCAGAAGAGGACAGGAAATTCATATTGCTGTAATGCTCAGATTATCAATCATTCTGACATTTTATTGGCTTTATCACCATACATACCATTAAAATGATGTCTGGCCCAGATTGTCACGGGGCCGGGGGGGGGGGGGGGGGGGGGGGGGGGGGGTGGAGAGCCAACATTAAACAGACCAGGATTAAAATGCAGAATCCACAACAACCTTCCCCTCTCCGCCTGGTGAAATTACCCAGGACCAGGGCCCGCAGAGCAGACTTTTTTTCGGTTCTTCTTTTTTTTTTTTCTGTCGACGTGCTGTCAAGAGCAGACACCGCGTCAACGAGGCAGAGCCAGGCTGACGAGTAGATAGACGGATAGATAGATAGTGTCACACTCGGGAAATGCAGAGGCATCCCTCCCTTTATCGCCGCTGTCGCTCTAGTCAGTCGATGCAGTGAAAGAGTGATAACAAATGAGTAGGGAGAGGAGAGGAGGAGATATCTATTCATCTCTCGTCTCGCTCCTAATCAGACATCATTGGCGAGCGTTTTAGTACCAGCGTTGATACGCGACGGGCCGTCTGTTCCTTGAGGAAGCGTTCGTACCAAACACTTCCGTCATTAAAGGCCATTCGAGCTAATATTCATATTTCAGAATAGACTGACAGTAAAAAAATAAAGTGAAGGACTGATAATGGGCATTGAAATGTAGCTGCCAAGCTGGTAAAGTAAACGGTAAAGCCGTAGAAATGTGTTACTTCTCTCTCGTACTGTACACGAGAAGCATCCGAAAGCCAGTGTGTCACCGTGTAAGGACAAGATGGCCGCTCACTTCACAGCCAAAATAGTTTGTTCCGTTTTTGGCTTCGTTCTTTCATTGTGTGTTTGTTTTTTTCTTTCTTTCTTTCTTCTTGTACAACTAACCAAAGCAGTTACTTTTCCTGGGCGGTTTTAGAAGGTTCAAAAATGAATAAGCCAGAAATGTCACGCATATGAGCACCATTTTTGCTCATAAAAAATGTATTGATCGAGTTCTAAGATGAACTAGCGGGGTCGACCATAGGGTCATACTCCGCTGCTAATTGTTTGAACAGAAGGGCCATACAGACAAAGACAAAAATAGTCTGAAGAGTGGAGCGGCTCACTGTCGTCGGGCCCATTCTCAGAACAATCAATGCTCAGTGCGGATCTGACTCAATCCCGAGTCTAAATCATCTCGCAGCCGGAATGGCTCTTGACATTGAAGCCGCAGTATCCCTGTGATATTTTTAGTGCTTTCCATCCGCAATGCCAAACATTGCCGCTTTTTTTTTTATGGCTGCATTCTTACAATACACTCCGTTCACAAAATATTAGCTGTGACAGCCCCCCGGCCCAACTGAAAGGATAATGGCATCATCATTCCTTTGTGAAGTGTTTTACAGTTCACCCAGTAGTATAAAAATACTTTTTACTATGAGTGAGACGCACTGTGTGCAAAAGCAGCTGAACAAACTAAGCGTTGTTAGTTGTCTACACCAAGCCTCTTTGTTATCCATTCTTCCCAAAACTGAGGCTTAATATAATATTTAAGCCATATAAAGTATAAACCAAGGGGAAGATTATGTTAATAACACACACTAGTATTCCTGCCTACTAAGAAGTCACTGGAAACTCTTCAATCTTTCCACTGAGGAATTCAGTTACAAACTGTAGCATATTTTGAATGATACTGTTTATGGGAGGAATATAATTCATTGTAGAACTGATGGAAAAATGTATTTGGTCTTCAACATGATCTCTGGGATCTAAAAACAACTGTAGGATGTAAGATGAGGGGCGATTCAACATGGAGAAGACGCAGATCCCAGGGCTCGACACAAGCTCTCCTATCAGTGCTATTACCCCATTACGAAGGAACCACATTCTGATCCCTGCCCTGCCTACCACACCGTATCCCACACAGCCTCGCCCAGCCCGGCCCAGACTCAGACACTTCATACCTCACCGACATGTGAGTTGGCACTCGGGTCAAATGTTAAGAACACTTCATCATATTGTGTGCTTCTCGGGGAACCAGGGCTCCGGTGAGCCAAGAGTTTTTTGATCATACGCTAAACCCCGACGTCCCCTAATGAAGTGTCGTGGTGGGAACGCAAACAAATTCAATCTCATGTGGACTCACGTGAAGCAGAGAGATACTAAGATTACAGAGATTACAGAATTTTGAGGTCGGTAAGGAGACGGCACGAGGCAAACCCTGTTTTTCTCATTATAAGCCCCCCCCCCCCCTGGTAGAGGAGAAGGAATACAATGGTATTACAACATGGTTTTGTTCCCCTTGTAAAGAGAAACAGAGAGGTGAGAATAAAAAATACACACGTTATCATTAAAGCTATTAGTGTGAAACTCCCAGTTGTGTCCCGTCTTATGAGACTGTACAGTAGAAAGGCAAAGTAGGCAATCCGATGCCATCAGGCAGAATGAGAGATAGATGAAAAAACAGAAAAAACAGAGGGACAATAGGTCAAATCATCTTTCTCTCTGCCCCTCTTCCAATTATTGATGAAAGACAGGAGAGGGGGGCATAAAGAGATATTCTGATATTCATATTTTTGTATCTGAAAAGCATTAAACCCTGAAGACACAAAATGAAGGGCGGCTTCAATGTGGACAGAGAATCAAAACTGACAAGATGTTAAACTCATTCACAACACAGACTGCCTGAATAATTGCCACGCCGGAAATTGGATGTCCTCTTCTCGGATTATGAAAGAGCTTTATTGCTCAAAGGAAACAAAATGACATTTTTTTCAATGTGATTGTCCTAACACAGAATTGTTTCCTCTCACAAAATTAGCCAGCCCCGATAGAATATCCAAATCTCTAAAGCAACATTCAACTGGCACCAATCAACAAAAACCAATGGAAAAATGGCAAATACGGTAAGGCTCAAAGAAGTCAATCTCCAGTCAATCACTGTCTGGAAAATCCCCTCAATCCCCCTTGATGATGTCGGTCCAACACTCTGCTGAATATATCCATCATTCCAGAGGTTATCACTAGGTCACTGTTTCCAACATGAAACTCGGTCAGACACATGTCAAGTGAGTGTTTCATATTCAGACACATTGGAACTCAACACTTTGGAATTTCCAAATGAAAAGCGCATTATAAATCAAATTAATATTATTATTATTATTAACTCTTCTGTTGGACATTTTATCTTAAAAAAAATTGTCCTGACTTATGATATATTATAACAGCTACATACCAAATGTCAATCGGAAATTCCCTCCCAAGGATAATAAAGTGTTATCCTTTCATATTTGTATGTGTGTCTATGTATAAACAGACACACAGGTGTGTATATATGTAGCATGTATACAGCGCATCCCAACCAAAAAAAAGGTTTCCCCTGTTGGCCAGATCTCCTCTCCAAGTCCAACAAATGATCCACCAGCACACAGTTCTACCGGTACTTGCATCACCTCCTCCACCCCCACCAGCACCTCCTCCACCACCTCCTCCACCAACCCCCTCGAGACAGCTGATCGCACAAGCCCTTTCCCTGCTTCCGGATATTCTTTTCAACGTCTGGGGCACCTGGAGCGTCCTCCACTGGCTCAGCGACTTCAAAAACACATCTCATGAAATAATCACGGGGCCTGTCTGACACGTGTCCCCCGACCCTGGTGGCATGCCCGCACCAAAGGCCCGCATTGATTTTCTGTAGCGTGGCGGCGGATTAGCCCTCTGCAGGGATCAGCTGCCTGAGCATGGCCTCAGGGTGCGCGCTCAAACTAATAATTAATTTAAAACAGGAGCCGGGTTCCCGTCGGAGGATACGTTCACGGTGCTCCCCGGGCGCGTGTTCCTACCATGGGCAACCCGTGGTGCTGCCGGTGGTGCTGCCGGTAGGGGAGTGGGTGAAGGACCGGGCGTCTGGGGGAGGTATACTGGATAGTGTGTGTGTGTGTGTGTGTGTGGAGGTATACTGGGTAGTGTGTGTGTGTGTGTGTGTGGAGGTATACTGGGTAGTGTGTGTGTGTGTCTGGTGGAGGTATACTGGGTAGTGTGTGTGTGTGTGTGTGTGGAGGTATACTGGGTAGTGTGTGTGTGTGTGTGTGTGGAGGTATACTGGGTAGTGTGTGTGTGTGTGTGTCTGGTGGAGGTATACTGGGTAGTGTGTGTGTGTGTCTGGTGGAGGTATACTGGGTAGTGTGTGTGTGTGTGTGTGTGTGTGGAGGTATACTGGGTAGTGTGTGTGTGTGTGTGTGTGGAGGTATACTGGGTAGTGTGTGTGTGTGTGTGTGTGTCTGGTGGAGGTATACTGGGTAGTGTGTGTGTGTGTGTGTGGAGGTATACTGGGTAGTGTGTGTGTGTGTGTGTCTGGTGGAGGTATACTGGGTAGTGTGTGTGTGTGTGTGTGTGGAGGTATACTGGGTAGTGTGTGTGTGTGTGTGTGTGGAGGTATACTGGGTAGTGTGTGTGTGTGTGTGTCTGGTGGAGGTATACTGGGTAGTGTGTGTGTGTGTCTGGTGGAGGTATACTGGGTAGTGTGTGTGTGTGTGTGTGTGTGTGGAGGTATACTGGGTAGTGTGTGTGTGTGTGTGTGTGTGGAGGTATACTGGGTAGTGTGTGTGTGTGTGTGTGTGTCTGGTGGAGGTATACTGGGTAGTGTGTGTGTGTGTGTGTGTGGAGGTATACTGGGTAGTGTGTGTGTGTGTGTGTCTGGTGGAGGTATACTGGGTAGTGTGTGTCTGTGTGTCTGGTAAAGGTAGATTGGGTAGTGTGTGTGTGCGTGTGTGTGTGTGTCTGGTGGAGGTATACTGGGTATTGTATGTGTGTGTGTGTTTCTGGTTGAGGTATACTGGGTAGCGTGTGTGTGTGTGTGTGTGTGTGTCTAGATTTACATGTTATGTATGACAATAACTCTAGGAACCTTAGGATGAAATGTAATTTTTAAATGTTTGTCGAAATAACATTACATTTTAACTGAACTTAACAGAAGGGTTAGGTCTCTATTGTGGGAGAAACCTCTCAAAGCAGTTAAGGAAGATGAGGGCATCTCCAGAATACACAAAAAAGCAATCCACTCTCAGGGTTTGTCACTTGTCTTGTGGCCTATATAGAGCAATAAGCACAAAAACACAATAAATACAAATAACTGACGAAGAGAAACTGTCTCCAGCCATTGAGTGAAAAGAGGTTGTGAAAGTGTTTTCCAGCCATGATGCCACTATGAACACTAACCCCATCGCAGCAGTGCTTTACAAGCAAGCAAAGTTAGCATTGAGCCAGCGCCTGGCTGTAAAAGAAGACAGACACAGACAGAGTTCACAAATAACGCGCCCATTCATACCATCCGGCGCTCAAGGCGAACACGTGTAACGTGACAGCACGCGGTACTGGGCTCTCCCTGCGTGTCTGTGTGAACTTATACGTGACAAACTATTCGCCACGCGTGTGTGTGCGAGCACAACACCACCCTTTGTCGGGCGCGCCTCTCACCCAGAATCGAAGCGGGGTTGAGGGGGTCACGCAGATATGAAGCGACCGCTGAACAAAGCGGCCATATTGGTTCTGGTCGGGCCATGTGAAGGCCACGAGACTGAGGTTCCTCTGTCTGCAGCGACGGGAACCGTGAAAGGGAACCTCTTTCCACCGATTTCACTGTCTGTTTGAGGCGACGTCCTAATCTGCAAAGCAGACGGGCTTTTAGCGGAATAGCATCGAGACATGCCGTGAGATATGTGCAAAATAACATCAAAGCTGAGCTACCATTGAGTGTGTGTGTTCGTGTGTGTGTGTGTGTGACTTGGGGGGTGCTTGTCTGGCTGCTAGATATAGGGGTCGGCGGCTGTCTGAGTCTCCTGCCATGCAGAACGCTGTACTGTGAGGTCACAACGGAGGGGTAGCGACTTCACCACCTTGCAAACATAGCTCGAAGCTAATGACATAAATAACCGTGAGCCCGGCGTCCAGTCTTAACCGCGGTTATGGGGATATAATGAGTAGTCAATCCCCACTAAAGGAATAGTATAACATAAGCTGAAGCTGTAATAGCAACAATATTATGCCATTATCAATCAAATCATTCTAAATCAAAAGAGGTTAATAAATAGGGATAACCCCGTATGCCTCTATAAACATAAATTCTAGGGAGTATGAGCTTCACAAGAATATTGTTGAATAGATCAATGTTGCAGGTCACCGCAAACACCACATGGCAATTGGATTATTGAATTATGACACAAACAAAACTGTCGTTCTATGTCATCGTGGAGATTTCATATGATGAATTTGATGTCTTAGTGCTACAATGACAAAAAAGGTTATACATCCAGGGCATAAAACTAATCTGACATGTGGAGCACCCACATATTATCGCACAGTGGTGAACTAAACACGGGCAAAAAGATTGTGGCTTTGTTGAATCAAATAATGCAATAAGGTATCCGGGAATCCTTAAAAAAACTAAAACAAAACAACGACAACAAAAACGAAGCATTCCACTTAAGTTGCTGAAGTCCCTCCCCCTCCTTCACCTGCCTGTCAATAAGTGTTTCTCCGGCCGAACAACACAGAGAGATTCCACCAGCTCCCAGACTTTTATCTGACTGACACTCAAACGGCCTTCAGATCCCCAGTCTGGCGGCCCTGTTGGGCCTGCCTGCCTGTCTGCCTGCTCTGCCTGTACACGCACACTTCATCCCTGGGAGGTTTCTCCCCTCCCTCCCCCACCTCCTCCTCCATTCCTATTTCCCTTTGCCTTTCCTTTATCTCTCCTTCTTCTTCTACCTCTTCCTCCTCCTCCTTCATCCCCTCCTCTTCCTCCACCACTCGGCGTTTTGATGCCTCTGAGTGCAGACATGTTCTGAGGGTCTGAAGGACCCCAGGGCCCCCAGCGCTAGACAGAGGAGCGGGTGGTGGTGGGGGCCGTGAAGAAAGTCTCTGTCGATGCCCCCGGTGCCAAAGGAAAAATAAATAAAATAAGTAGAAAAAACGCTCCCACCACTGCCACTGGGAGATCATGCTCTTAAACAGCTCCAAACGTCTGGACAGACAGACGAGATCAGAGGACTGTTTGGTGTGCTCACACAGCCCCGACTGCTAGTTTGCTGGTACAGCTACAAGCGATACAAAAGGAACAACAGCAGTAATAGGCAGCCCTGTGCTAATGGTCAGGCAATATGCTCCGAGGTGGAATAGAAAGGAGCGGGCAATGCGCAGTATGCAGCTAATGGTGCAAAAGTAAAAGGGATTTGGCTACTTCTTTTCCAGACATGTCAGCAACACGGACATAAAACATGCCGTCACTGTTTCTTATCGGAGCGTATTCCTGAGCGGGGGAACAGGGGAATAAGGCAACAGACTGCAGATGTCTTGCCGTCTCTTTCTCTGAGAACATATTTCTTTGGTGATGGATGTGATGTGTAACTCCTCATATGTTGAAAAAGAAAAACAAAGGAAAAAACTTTCATAACTCGCCGTTGATGCTTGAGGGTCATCTCCATGTTTTATTCAACGTATTACTTCATGCTTTGCACAAAATAAAAATTAAAATGATATTAAATAATAATAGTAAACTTTTTTACGAAATTAGGGAAAGAAGAGGGAATTGAAGGGGCTAGTATATAGGGGTCGGAAAGGATGTTTTTGTCCGTAACTCTTTCCCGCTGACCAATGACGCAGTGGGAATGGTGGCTGGGAAAGGACAAAATGAGGGTTAGATTTGTATTTTTTTTAAGCCATGAAAGATGTGCGCTGAAGTTGATCTGAAATGAAAACAGGAAATGGCTTACAGCTGTGCGGAGAATGTGCCACAGCTGTCCGCGACGACAGATACCATACGCGCACATCTACATCGGCATGGCAACAAAGAGTATAAATAAAATAGGAATCGCCCGCAAAAGGTCGGGCTGGAGCCTCGTACGTCAACACAAGCAAATGAGCGCGTCCACATGCACTTTATCACGGCTCTGGTGGTACACCACATTTAACATGACTCGCAGCGCTAAGGTTAACAGGGTGACTTTGAACGACATAAAAGTACTTCTTCTATAATTATCGGCCTCTGCGGCCGGCTGGTCTTCATTAACTGCATCCACCTGTATTTCACCGGTGATGTTTAATCCTCCAGTGACTACATTCATCATCCCGACCTTAAAACCCTCTAAAACCAATCACTCCTCTTTTACATTTTGAACGATGGCGAATAAACGGCCACAAAAAAAAAAAAACTTCTAACGTCTTGGCATGGAAACACCTATGTATCTGTCTTCACTTTTCACCCATGGGTCTCTCCAGGAGAAAATGATACCAGAGATCCAGGGCCGCTAAGAGACCCAAACGGCCCGAACCATAGAGAAAGGGAACTTCTTTGTTCCCTTTCCAAAAGGAACTCCAAGTTCCCCCCCAACCACCACCACCGCCCCCCCCACACACACACACACACACACACACACACACACACACACACACACACACACACACACACACACACACACACACACACACACGGGAAGCGGAGGCAATGCTACCCCTTCTCTATGCTCTTAATATGTTCCATCCCTTCTCCGCTCCTTACATCATCAATCTGGGGTAGAGGATGAGCGTAATGGAGTGAACATAAATGCTTTTTGAGTTACAGACAAAGAGCTGAATAGATTTTGTCTTAAACCACTGATGTATATGGATTTTAGAAAAAAAAAAGGCTGCCTTTCCTGAGTAAAAGATGTGTCCTCATATGAAATTACATACAGCACTAGTAGCAGTGAGGTGGAAGCTTTAATGACTGGTGGTCTTTTATTATGAAAGTGCTGTAAAGAAGGTGTAAAAGGGGATGTCGTTTTCCATAATCGAAAGGCACCCTGACTCCATCCATAAATATAGCAGAGTTGACAACTTACACATTGACAACTTAATGTCGGTCATAATCATCTCGCTTGTGATGAGTATCTTGATGTGAAAATCGGTACTACACATTGATCTATACCAAACTGCATATTTATCAAACACATCCCTCATAAATTATAGATGTGGCTTTTTAACATGCATATTTGTAAGCCGTTTCTGAAGCATGTGCGGGTTAGTTGCAGAGTACTTGCTAAATGTTTTTAATTATGCATAAGAGTCCACAGCGCATCCAAAACATGCAAAATCTTAAATTTGGAGTGAATTTATCATGCTAACAGAAGACTCATTAAGTGCCTATCAAAAACGGCGCAAAATTTTGAAGGGCCAAAAACACGAAAAATAAAAAACGTCAAACTAACTAAGTAATACTTTAGCCCCATCAGGTAATTCAAAGCGATCCGTCACTTGTACTTTTCACTCTGCTAAAACGCTAAGGAAACATACTGTAGACTCTGAGAGCCTTTTATTTTCGCCAGACTGTATACTAAAACTAATTGGATTTCTGTCAATGGAAAATATATATATAAATATATCCCTGGGACAGCTTTGAACTCGCTGGCTTGGACGAGCCAAGCACAGGGAGTCAGACCTTGTCACGCGCCAAGCACACCACGAAGGAAAGAGAACTAGACACAGAGGTTGGCGTGAATGATCAAATATTGAAAAGGTGCGGCCTCCAATGTTTTGAAGGAGATGATGTCAGGTCTGCTCATTAGGTCGGGCAGAGTACGTGGGGGGGGGGGGGGGGGGGGGGGGGGGGGAATTAAGCTATATTTACGGGGTGATAATTGAAATCATAAGCATATCCAATACACACTGACAACTTTCTAAATAATACCCAATAAATCCTGCCTTCATAGCCCGGGTCCCCGTGACATCTGGCCATGTCGACAAATATAAAGTGGAGAAACAGAATCTTTTTCCCTTTCTTTCTCTTCTTTCCTCCTCTTCCAGATCCTCGCCCCCACTCCTCCCCCCTCCCTCTCTCTCACTTATAGCCAATAAAGTGTCAGCTTTTATTCTGCTCTTCCAGCAGAGTGCTGGCTACATGTCACCAGGCCCTTCTGAAGCCCGGCAACCGTAGGCTGCAGGCCTGTAAATCTCTCGGTGGCAGCGGCACACCATCCATCTCTCCATACACAATAAAAAGTGTGACGGAGTCATAAATGAAATGGTAGTGGTGCCCAGTATATATATATATTTATATATATATATATATATATATATATATATATATATATATATATATATATATATATATATATATATATATATACATACATACATACATACATATATATTCTGGACCCCTGAACGGCGAGGTAAGATATGGGGGAAGTGAGGGGTTGATGGTGGGGGCAAGGTGGTGCTGCTGTCAGGGGGAGGTGCTGGTGCTGGTGCTGGTTCTAGGGGACATGTTCTGGGGATCTAATGGCAGTTCCTGATCGTAATTTACATAAATCAAGTGCTTAGGGTAGCAGCAACATCCTGGGTTCGATTCCCGAATGTCAATAGTGTACCTGTACAGCTAACTATTTAGTCATTCAAAGTGGTGGTCAAAAAAAGGGTGACCATAAACTGACCTACTTTTACCTTACTTTTATTGTGAAGGCAGCAGAGGTTTATGTACACCTTTATGTCTGAATGTTCCTAAAATAGTGGTCTGTGTGGGTATCAGACGTTGATATATATAGCGTACAGTCAAAAGACGCATTGAAGTTCAACACTTAATGTTGTAAACAATACTTGAATACAGGCATTACCGCAAACAAATCAGCTTCGACAATAGTCAGTGAATCTTGTGGGGATAAGTTGTCAAATTAAGATTTTGATCTGATTTATATCGGCATTAACTGAATTTTGTTTATAACTCCTTTATGCAAGTTGAGATTAGCTAATTTGTTTTCTTCCAAAAGATTCCACCCGGACATTCTGCATTGTATTACATGGGTTTTATCCCAAGTGTTGGTCGACAAACAAACAAAACAAAACAGACCAAGAGACCGCTCGCTGGAGTGGGAATGATGTCATGCGATGAAGCACACATTGCTGTGGTTTGGCCGGAACCTAGGAAGTTGAAGAAAAACATTGTGTGTATCCAATGCGCGACGGCCATCTTACCAGAACAAAAGTTCATGACTGGCCCTGAAGGAAGGAATATGCTCAGATACAATGTTGGCCGGTTTAATAAACGCTTTTTTTCTTTTAACTCGTTGCCATTCAATGCAACATTTATTTCACGTGACTATTGTGTCCTTCACCATAAGTCAAACATTTGTGAATAAATGGTAATAGTAAACAGACATGGCTCAATACAACAGACACAGTGTAGGCGTGTTCCCTTATTAAGACCTTGTGTGAAAACCAAACAACGCACCAACCTTAACAACTTTATTTCTCACCACTTCCCTACTGCCCTCACCGGCCTCGGCGTGTTTTTTTGATGGTATTATTTTCTTATTTCGTTGTTTTCCGCTATTACTTAAAAAGGCATTTCTGAGGGCGACTCAAATTGCATAGATGGGAGAACAAGACATCCCATCAATTACACGTAACTCAATTTTCCTGCGCTCTGCGTCACTGCACCACTCTCCCACTACACTACATCACCTCAGAAAACCCACTTCAACGTAAATTAAAAAAAAGGGGGGGATTTCCACTTTCCTGGGGATTTATATGAAATAGCGTGTTGTCTGATATGAATAGGCTATTTCCTGCCAAAACTCTGTGCGTCTCTCTCTCTTTCTGTCTCCCCCACCCAATTGAAACCTGTTAAGAGTCCGGGGAGCTCGGTCTGCTGCTTAATTTACGAGATACAGATCGGGTTATCCTAAAGTATTAAGTCTAAACAGGCTAATATATCAGATGGGGGATGTATTTCCATAGCGCGGCTGACACGCTCACTGTACACACACACACACACACACACACACACACTTAGCGAGAGAAATAAAACCCACACACTATCCATTACTTGTTAAGTGATTTGAGGACTGGCCATCGCCATAGTGTTTTCACATCCTGTCCTCCCGACTGACACTCTATCTGCATAGCGGCCGTCTCGATGGCTCGCGCAGATTGAAATCCTAGGCAGGAGACAATGACAGCCTCTCTCCCCCCGTTGTCACTTCTCATTCCCCGAGCAAGTCGGAGGACGCCTGGCACTGGGGCGTCAGCCCACCACACCCTCCCTGCCCCCCCACCATACTTCCATTCACCCCCTACCTCGTCGCCGACTCCTCCACCATACCCCCCGTCCCCTTCCCCCCCCCATCATCATTCTCCCCCCCCCCCCCGCACGTCCTCACAAAACACCTAGCGCCTACCTTGCTGGGATAGGCCGACGAGAAAATGAAAAAAACAAGCACCTCGCCTCGCCGGTGACACTTATTTGTCAATTAGCCAGCGCCCATCGACCCCCCACCACCCCCCTATCCCCCCACACTCTCCCGTCCTGTTGACACACAATGAGTTGAAAGACAAGAGATGCCACCGCCACCGCCACCCCCCCGGCCCGGCTGACGAATGGGGAGAGACAGTTGAGTGAGAGTGGAGCAGAGGAGTAATACCATAATGTGCCTTAGATATGAATATGAAATGACACGTCTGACAGGCCAGCCGGGGTTTTTATTTCATTCCTCCCTGTTCCAGGCCTCCCTACTTGGTCGTTTTTTTGTTCTCTTTTCATCAGACTACTTACATTTCATGTTGACAGCCGCAGCGACATTTGGAGAGCACTTTCCACGTTTATTCTTTTTTTTTTCTTGCGAGTGTGCGTTTTTTTTCCTTAAAGCGCAAGTTAGCATACTTGATTTGTCATTAAAATGCAAAACGCCTGCAATCACCGTGTATGCCTGTCTGGGGGAACACACGGGGCCACTCGCACATACACACACACACACACACACACACACACACACAAACACACACATACCTGCACACCAACACATGTAGCTTGTGGATCATCTAAAATGCAATACTCGTATGGCATCTCTTTCACGACTTCAAGAGGAAAACAAAGGAGGCCTGTTTTCAACTGGTATCAAAGTCTAATCTCAATCAATATGCTGAATGAATACATATCATGAATGATATCAGAAAATGTGTGTATGTTTCTGTGATCATCGCTTGCACGCTTGAGGCGCAAATCCACAGTAAACGTTCATGTCAAACCATAAAATAATGGCAAATGGTTATTTGACAAAGACCACGTCATGTGCATTTTTACATTTATAAAATAAATATTTGTATCCATTTACTTTATCCACCTAAAGCCTCCGTCAATAATAGCCTAAAAAGGAAAAAGAACTGTGGTTAAACATAAATAAATCCAAAAAGATCAGAATCACAATTGAATTTAAAACTATGTATACATTTGAATATTCTTATACAAAACCTTGGAGAGTTGGAGATGACATTATTTAACATTCCTGTCCCCAATCACAGTGTAGCAACTGTAATAGAGCCTGACCGATTTATCGGCAGGCCAATATTATCGCAATATCAGATTTTTAAATCACCAAATATTTGTATCGGTATCAGCTTTAAAAATCCTTTATCGGTCGGGCTATAAACTGTAATTTCAATTTATTGATCAGATTGGAACCGAAACATCCAGAACTCCTTGCCTTGTTACCACGCAGTGGATTGTGTAGGTCACAGACTAGACTATCCTCTCATGTCACCAGTCATCCTACTCCGCTCCCTCCATTTCAGTTGTTTACCCCAATGTCATAACCCCTCTCCTAAGACCGAGTTTCTGTGTGCCTTTACAAATTGCATGCAATGCGGTTGATGACTCAAGGTCCGAGAAAGCTCCTCAAATGCTTGGTGTCTGATATAATATACGTGTTGTGTGGTTAGAAAGAGAAGAGAGACGGGCGCAACTCAATCAGACAAACAAATCCGACAAACAATTCGAGAGCAAAAAACAAAAAAAACGTGTAACAAGCCTGCGTACTAGGCCCTGAAACACACACACACACACACACACACACACACACAAACGCACACGCACACACACACACGCACACACACGCACACACACACACACTCACACACACACACTGGACAGCGGAGTAAGATCCCTAGCCCCTTGCGACAACAGGCAGCTCCCGCGGTGGTGAGCCGTGCGCTGCGGCGAGGCGTTGATGCGAGGCGTTGATGCGGCGCGTCGACGCGGTGGTGGCGTGCGCGGGAGACGGTAGGAAGCGCTGCGGGTGTGACAGGCTGCCGCAACGACATCATGCTGCCATTATACCTGGCAAGGCACAGTCGCGTTCACGCTCAGAGACGCAGACTTTTAGACACGCACGGGCGCATGCACACACTCACGCACAGACTCACTCATGCAGGCACACATGCACGCACATGCAAATGCGGAGACACACAGGCACACTCCCACACAGACAAACACACACAATGACAGACACACAGACAATGCCACATCAAAAAACTGACACACACACATATTCATTCCCCAACTGAAGTGCATGTGCGCAAACCCACACGCACGCACACACAGACACACACACAAAATGACAGACACATCCATATGCACACACACAATGACACATTTATACACAAAAAAACGTGTGCAGAAGCACAGACACACACACACACACACACACACACACACACATGCACACACACACACATACACACACTCTCAAACTAAATACACAGGGATCCTAGTTACGGGTGATGCCGCAGTACCTCGTCTCTCGCTGAGGCTGGTTGTCAGCCTTCCTCTGTGAGCGCTGTCAGTAGAGTTGACAGAAATACACACATTATGCTGCGTGCTATCTGGCGATATCTCCCACTCAATTTGACTCAAGTTCCACAGGGAGAAGTGGATCATGGGAAAAGTAGTTTGTTATGTTTTCTATGAGATTTGGATTTTTACTCTTATGGCTTAGCTGGTCCTGTTGCCACTGAAACTAGGTCACAGTGTAAATAAGGCAGCACACAGGTCTACTACTACAGTAAGGCACTGTGATAAAGCACCTGGTCTGGCAATAACAAACTAAGTGTTGATCTTAAGAGCTTCACTCATAAAACACAGTCAACAAAGTCAAAACACAGCTGGACAATACGACAGAACTGTGCTCCCAACAGACGGCCCGGAATGTAAAAGTTATCTTTTAGGGATATTCCTGTGGGACTCATAAAGCAGAACTTAGTGTAGGAAGAAGAAGTGTTTGTTTCTTCACTTCCTTGTATGAGAACGACCAATCACAAGGTACGTTGCTTTATTGAATTCCCCTGCTCTGCCCTGCCAAGAAATGGAGGTTAGTCATGAGGTCCTGAAGATCCCAGTTATAATAGAGGAGGAGAGGATGATACGAGGTATGGTCATCCACACACACAGACACACACACACACACACACCCACACGGTAGCTATAGAGACATTTGTTTACACTGGAGGCGAGAGGCTATTTGCTAGGAGAAAGCTTGAAACATGAAATAACTGATTAATGAATGAAACATGAAGAAAAAGGGTTGATCTCCCAAACAAAAAAATCAACAATAGCATTAGATGCTCGCATTACAACGCACCTTCATTACACATTTGTCTTGACTTACCAGGTCATTGTCTTAACATCGCCTTCAATATAAAAGAAAATCAGCCTGAATCCTGAGAACCCAAACGCACTGTTTAATTCATGTGACGAAGTGCTCGATGTAACGCAACATTGTCTGTGTCAATCAATATCCCTCCCCACCTTCCCAAACCGATGAGGCCTTCCAGCACTTCAGCTCCCTCTTCACAACACTACCCTCTCCTCATATCCCCCTTTGAAGCTCCCTAACCCTGTTTGACACCCAAGATTCCCCTTAACCAAATTAAAAATTAATGACGAATTGGTAATATCTAATGTATTTTTCATCCTCAAACATGGAGATC
The DNA here is from genome assembly GCF_949987615.1 of Pollachius pollachius. Classification (NCBI taxonomy): domain Eukaryota; kingdom Metazoa; phylum Chordata; class Actinopteri; order Gadiformes; family Gadidae; genus Pollachius; species Pollachius pollachius. Next base: position 10,897,900 of record NC_136935.1, read on the forward strand.
TAAATGTGACAGATTCAGAAAAGGGGGCGGGGGGGGGTAGAAAAAACATAATACTGGCCTTGATCTTCCAAAAACCAACGCACATTAAGACTTGTTTCCGTCAGTTCGTATAACGGTGGGGGTTTACAACATGACAAGCTACAGGGATATATATTTATTCAATGTCAGGCATGTTTGAGCGCCGTGCTTATGTCATTTGGCATGACCCACAAACAGTCCAGGTGCATTAGGGAAGTCAGAAAGTGGAAAAACAAAAAGGCACAATCATGTGTATACGATACAAATGACTGGAGAACAATGCCGCTTTCCAGCTCGCTATAAAGAATTACGCGGACTAGGCGATTTAACAGAAGTCAGGCCGGTAATTCCAAGTCTTATAACGTGTTACCATGTCGTTTATGACACCTTGGTATGAGCTGTTTAATAGCACTTCACAGAAACAATATGAAACACCCTGTGATCATTCACTCATTAATGGAGGGCTGGGGCAGTTTGCACGTTTCACACAATGACCGCTTTATTCTTGGCACACACTTGGCGGCTGTCATGTTTCAAACCTGGTGTACAGTTTGAGGCATGGAGCAGACCAGAAGGTGGATTGAGTACCAGTGAGAATTGAGTCATTTCACAAGTGGATAAATATTCATCAAGTCTTGACTTTTCACGTCATAAAAAACACAGTTGTGTTTCATGTTGTGGAGGGTAAAAAGAGTGTGCTTTCAGAAACCGAAAACAATCGTCAAACAAACACTGGCATTCATCTGACAATCTTTTGGCCATAATACAAAGTTCATGCGACCATTGTCTCACTATAGGCTGACCATCCTGCAACCATTGTATGCGACATTTACCAGACCATTGCATAGCCATCATACAACTTGACCATAATTTCCCCATCGCACGACCATAGTCTGACAAATGTACCGTCGCACGACCATCGTACCCCAGCAACTGTGTTTCGTCGCACCATTGTACAACCATGTGACTCCCCACATCCACTTCAAAATATAATTCCTTTGTTCTAACGGTGTCCTTGCACGAAACCAGCCCCCGAGTAGCTCTCTGAAGGACAACAGGTTGTTTGATGGATGGCATATTTAACGTGAGGCGGCCCAATCACATTCCATTGCATCACATTTTATTGATTAGGCCTTCAAACCGTGGCCAAGCATGACATCAGCCTAAGGCTGCACTACCATTGGCTACCATGTCCAAATGATGGTGTGATGTCATCAGAGGGTCAGACGGTCACACAGTCGCTGTCAGGCCTTTTTATTCAGACACGATGCAGGGATAGATTTCAACTGCCAGCTCCACACAGGAAACATTGATTGTTATGGATTGAGATAATGTTCTATTGATGCTGATAATAGTATCTTGCATCAATTGACTAGCTAAAGTCATCTCTTGAAACCAATATTTTCCAATCAATTAATTAATTGTTCCTCTGCCACAGTCATAGATATTGTAATGCTGGTATAAATACTTAAGTAACAGTTTAGTCAATTTGTGAGTATTTCCATTGATTGTTATCTTCTTCTCTACGTTTTTTGATATAACACTTGTGACCTGTCACCAAAATGGCTATCAATGTTTTCCTATGGATATTTAGAGTATAGTATTTTTGTATAGTATTGTAGAAACCCATAGCCAGATGCCCTCATCTGCTCCATGATGAGATGCATCTGAATTCAGTGTGAGTCTCATTGGGTTCAAGCATCTGCTTAATGAGTGTGTGTCTTACCTGAGCAGATTGAAGCTGAGGTCCAGTCTTTTAGCCATCTGTCCATAAGTGTCACCCAGGAAGTCAGGAATGTTCTCACAGTCGTTTCCAATAAAGCTTACCTGGGAGGAAATATTATATACAATGACAAGAGATAAATGATGATAAATGTTCAAGAGAGCCCAGCTATAGGTGCTGGCCGGCATAGCACACACACACACACACACACACACACACACACACACACACACACACACACACACACACACACACACACACACACACACACACACACACACTGTCTGTAGCATACCTGTATTGACATCCTTAAGCAACAAGTCTAAACCCTACCTGGTCGTAAAATCAAGTCATATCTGAAGTCACTAGTTAGTTTTGGATAAAAACAACTAAGCTAAATGTCTAAATAGTCTTTAATAAACATAACATCTGCCCCAGAATCACAGCACAATCTTGGCACAATAACATTACCCTGTGTCACCATGATAAATCCATCACAAGGTGAAGTCAATTTTATTTCTATATTAAACGTTTCTCTATTACAATCAAATGTTCTTACATCAGTGTATTACTAGGGCCAACTAACCTGATCCCAAAAGCGAAAGAAAAGCCTGTTGCTTTCTACAAATGGAATTCTGTCATTCAAATTCAAATGTGTAGATATAGAATGCATAACTATATAAAGGCGTTATAGTTCCTTTAAAATAATTAATTGCAACACAGGCAGTCACCAATCGACAAAGTCCCATCTTAGAAGAAAAGCATAACCTACATGCGTGCCATTCATTGAAACCAAGGATTCTCTGTCGTCCATAACTTTTAACCTTGACGTCTTGATGACGGTGATGATGGTGACAATCCGTTGAATGAAGCCAAATAATCGTTTAATTCCTTTGGGGGGCTGGGAGGGACACTGAAAAAAAGCGGACCGTTATTTGTAGCACCATCCCTAAAAGCACTACAACTTTACTTTTCAAATCTGCTTCTTCCGCATGCTTGTCCGCATCAGCTGACTATCGCCGCGGAAACACGTGGACGTGATGTTATTACTGAAATCACGTTGGCGCACTTCTGCTCATTAGAAACCAGCACTATCACTTTCTTAAAACCTAGTCAAATATGGTAAAGATAAAGCATTGTGGCCAGCTTGAAGAAAATGAATATTGGGGAATGTTAAAAATGCATTAAATTGCATATGGGGATAAATGCTTATGGTGGGGGAGCAGGCTATATTTGAGTTTGTTTGAGTACAGAAGAACTTCGTAGGCTATAGAAAATAAAGCATTAGAACACACACACACACACACACACACACACACACACACACACACACACACACACACACACACACAGACAGACAGACACACACACATACACGCACGCATGCAAGCGCGCAAACACGCACGCAAACACGCACAGCTATTCCTTATATCATCGTTTTTCATTAATATGTGATGAAGTTATAATATGGTGTTCATACATATGCCTATATACACCTTGAGTATAAAGAACAACAACGAAAACAAGTAATCTCTAGACCTACATGCGACCTTTCTCTTTCTGTGTTGCCTGGAATAAACATATGCCGACGTCATCTGGACCTGCCCATAAACGGAAAAGATACGCTATCGCTTGGTGGCTGGCGGTGCCAGGGCCCGAACGTACCAGGGGCGGTACCTCGCTCCGTTAAACCACCAATCGCCGGTCCAAACGGACATAGGCGGTACCTCTCTTCCGCTACCAACGAATCCGAGAGAAGGAATAACTAAGAGAGGTACCGCCCACTGTACGTCCAGATCCTGGATTGTGAAATCTTCCTTCTCCCGCTCCCCAGAGCAGAGCTCCAGCGATTGCGTCTACTCCGCTAGTTCCGCCGTTTTACATTTGACTATATTAAAATGTTTCTCGTGATAGTTTGACTGCAATAATATTTGTGTATTACAAACGAGGACTACTTTTACACAGCTGTTACTTGTGGCGTTTTTACATCGGCGAATATAGTCTATTATTCCAGGTAATGTCTCCTATAATCCTGTCGTAGGCTACCAAAACCCGTTTTCCTACTGCATGCCTTTTAAAAGTTATATATTATACAGTGTGGAGCCTTATTGGAGTCTTTTACATGACTGTGTAGACATATACAGACTAAATGCCTACTCTTGCTAGTACGTATTCTTCTGTTGGGGAACCTTTGGGAAATGCGGGGGCATTACGCTTTATGTTTGAGTAGACAATTATTCTCCAAATTATATTTAAAAGAAATAAGAAGAGGAAATAAATAAGTTCATATAAAGAGCAAAACCTGCAAAAGCAGCCTGGTTGAAGATATATGACTCACGCTATATTAATGAAACACGCATTTGAGCCACGGTTTAGACTTACTCTGAAACAATAGTTCTATAGGTCACAGGTCCTACCAAATGTAGTGGGCCTATGTTTGCATGGATTAAAATAGGTCTTAGACAGAGCTCATAAAATGTAAATAAGGGCCTTAATATAATGGGCCATAGTACAAAAATGTGTTCCTATTTATGGCCGAAGTCGAATGTTTGGTGTCTGGCGTGGAAGCCCATTTGTCTTGAGGACAATAAAAAGGGTTTTCGCCTGACAGCGGAAATTTATGGTTGCCCTTCTTTGCCCTAATAACTCACACATTGTGTCATGAACTGACAGCCCTTGCACAAAACAGCAAGCCTGTTATCAATCACATATCTTTGCATATTGTGAAATCCTCCCCTGGTTTACAATGTATCAGATACTTGAGAAACAAGACAGCGTATTTTCCCTAAATTGAATATAGAAAAAATTGTAAGACTTTTACTAGGTGTAGAATTAAACACAAAGTCAAAACAAAAAACAATTGAAACTATTATCAAATATTGGTTTATATAGTCTGAATTAATTTAACAAAAAACAAAAAATTCAGTGAGGAGAATCTGAATTTATTGCTAATGACTATGTTCCTAATGACCAAATAACTGGTATGAACCTACTTGAATTACAATATTTAATATTTAGGTCACTTTTAACCCTAAATAATATAGGCTTATTTACACAACTGCTTTTTTAGCACATTCATTTAAATATTTGAATCAGCTAAAAAAAACTGTCTTTCACTCTAACAGTGACACATTTTACTCAATTAAAATATATTTGTATTAGTGTCCTTATTGTTATTATTGTTGTTCTGACTATCCATTCCAGGTTTTCTTGCTCTCCGAAGATGCCCTGTCAGGCGGATCACCACAGAAAGAGATTAATGGTGGAGGCGGGTTGCAATAATAATCGTTTTGTTTGATGTGACAACTTTGATAGGCGTTGATTTACTTACAAACTGATAGGCTTTTAATTGAGCGCCTCCGTCCCGATTGAGATGAAAGGAGGAACGCATTGAAAAGCTGCCCGCTCACCCTGTAGCCTCAATACTGATTAGCCATCGCAGCGGTGAATAGTTCAAGGCATTTTAAACTTCTTTTCTCCACACACTGACAGACCCATTTCTCTTCTTTTCTTCCTTTCAGCCCGCTTCCCTGCCTCTCAAAGAAAATAAATCATTTTCATTGTATGTAAATAAAATTGGGCTGACATCACTATAAAATATCTGGATTTCCCCTTTTGTTGTGCTTGTTGTGAATGACAATGTGGCCCAGGGCATGACAAGCCCTAACAATGCGATGGTTGATAGGTTATAGTAGGTTCTTAGTAAAACGGACATGCGTTTGTTTTGGGGGAACCGTGATGTGTCACTAATTTATACAAATGTTGCTGTGTGTGTGCGTGTGTGTGTGCGCGCGCGTGTGTGTGTGTGTGTGTGTGTTTGTGTGTGTGTGTTTGTGTGTGTGTGTGTGTGTGTGTGTGTGTGTGTGTGTGCGCCTGTAGCATATGTGTCTTTTATTTTAAATAAACGACTGCACCTCTTGAGTTGTATGCTATTCGCTGAAATAAAAAAAAGAGTGTGTTATAAAGATTGCTTCAATTGTACTTTTTTTTTATTTTGTATGTGTATTTATAGCGTACATAAGATCGTTTTGTGGTTTTCCATTTATTACGGATGGACATTGAAATATTATATATTATGTAGCGTGAATTATATCTTCTTTAAGGCCGATTAAAGCACGGAAATCCCTAAAATAGCAACTCTTTATATCCCACTATATAAATAAATTCATACTGGACAGGCTATAAGTGGTCCATATCCGACTGGTCTCGACATCCAAGCCTTCGACCAAGGTTTGAAAAAGTTCCGACAAAGTCAAGTAAAAGTGAAGAGGTGCTACAATATAATGATTTTCCAAAGTCCTTAAATAGCCTCGCTGGTTTCCAGTCTTTCCGCTATTCGCTCCATTACGCACATATTATTAAAACACCACACACGGTGCAGGGGGAGGATGGCATTTCGCGGCGCAGTTTACCCCCTTGTCACTAAGTTTGCAAATTAAATCTAAGTCGAGTATGATTTATTTCTCTCAAATTAAGTATGTCTTTTAGAATGCCTCTTTCCTCCATTTGTCCTTTTCCCCCCTCAAGTCAAACTGGCATGTAATCAGCTACAATAGCTGACATAAATCACGCCTGGATTGACAGCGTCTGACAAATAACTGATTGATTGCGGTGGAGCAGAATTGACAGTTGACGGAGGGGTGGAGATAGAAATAGAAGGGCGGTGTATATTATACTGAAAACATGTGACATTCACATCCCTCCATCACTGCATTGGTCCGTTCCTGTCAACGCTTGTCTGTTTTGGGAATTCAAGCTGAAGTGGTTGGTTTTATGTTTGCCGGTGAAAGGAGAACAAAAAAAATGCTTCCGTATACGTGCGTAAAACTTTGCTTTTATTTTGCTCGCAGAATATATATCATCATGTATATCATCTAGTTGCATTTGTATACACGAACGGAAACGCTAACGAGTTTAAACAAAATTAAGGAATACGTACATCAAATCATTTCATTTTGTTTACTTTAACGATTATATTATACATCGTCAACACAATTATTCAATTCTCTTTGTCGTACATTTGAGGTAAGCTTCCCTAAGACGTAGGTTATACCGATTATTTTATGCATTTACGCCGTCCGGTCTGAATGCGTTCAACACAATTCAAAAAAATAGCGCAAGCGTTCACACCAACCACTATATAAACCACTATCTCCTCCCCCGAGTTGTCAAAATAGAGGAGTTTACAAAGACGAGAACGTCACATCCCCTTGACCCTCCAATCACCTCAGGGTCCCATTTGATTGGAAGGCGGCAAAGGCTTTAATCTCGGACTAATTCAGCTGCTTTTGAAGTGAACATTTCTACCAGTTCGTACTTGAGGAGTATAGCGCGCAGAGCTGCACACAGACACACACAGCGCGACGCTCATGGTGCAAGACGCAGACACGGATCTGCGATAACCTCGCATCTTCCATTACACAGCCTTTCTTCCTCGCTATTCGGATTACATTTCACGATTTTCAACCTTTTCTGAAAGGAGAGATTGCCTTTTTTTTAATTTTCTTTCTTAATGAATCTGATGAAAGAATTGCCGTTTAATACCCCGCGCATTGGGACATGATCACATCGCCTTCAGTGTCTGCCCTGAAAAATAGTCGTATTTCTTTAGCCTGGGAGAGCGGTCTCTTACGGAATAGTAGCTCTTCGGGTATTAAGAAGCCCTTTCTCCACTCCGTACCAGCGGCTGATCCATCACGGCAAGCTCGGCGACTTCCCATTAAGGTTTTGAAAATGCTTACCGCCCGGTCTGGACACATTCTGCACCCAGAGTATCTGCAGCCTTTGCCTTCCACTCCGGTTAGCCCCATTGAGGTAAGGTGACATTTTAAAACAAAGTGTATCGGTTAAATGCATGCCTATTTGTTTAACATAACGGCAATGGTGTTTTTTTTCCCATCGTATTATATACCCTTATCCTCTGTTGCCGTAGGAGTTGATCTATATTCTCATGCTGGCAACGCTGAACTAAATTAATGTTTGCGGATTTATAGTTTATGCCGTTCGGTGGGTTTCGGCTGTTTTGAAACAAACATTAAAAGTAGACCTATAGCTGCCATATTGTTGGATTCGTGCGTAAATACCAAACACAATCCGCCCAGTCGCATGTCGCGTTATTTGCATAGAAAATCTGATTTCAGTGAGACATTGCGTTTCTAAAGAAAACCACGCTGTGCGTGTTTTAACTTTATTGACCGACGGCCGTCTCCTCTTGTGTTGCAGCTGGATGCCAAGAAAAGCCCGTTGGCGCTGCTGGCGCAGACCTGCTCTCAGATCGGCAAACCGGACCCTCCGCCCTCGTCCAAACTATCCTCTGTGACATCGAATGGATCTAGTGACAAGGAATCTAAATCTGGGCCTTTGAAACTGAGTGACATCGGTGTGGATGACAAATCTAGCTTCAAACCGTACTCCAAACCCTCTGATAAGAAGGACTCGAACGGCTCCGGCGGAGACAAGTCTGGTTTCCGAGTGCCGAGCGCCACCTGCCAGCCGTTCACGCCAAGGACAGGCAGCCCCAACTCCAGCACGTCCGCGTCTCCCATGCCGTCAGAGGGGAAGTGTGGAGACCGGGATGACAAAAAGGACTCAGATTGTAACAATAAAAACGACTCGACAGACGGCCGAGGATCCACGGGCCACAGCCGGATAAGCGTGAGCTGTGGTGGAATTAACGTGGAGGTGAACCAGCACCAGGACAGCTGCGCGCCCGGCTCCAAGACCTCTTGCTCGGACTCATCTTCTGTAACTTCCGTGTCCTCCGCGTCTGTTCTCGGCTCGGGACTCGTGGCACCGGTTTCTCCGTACAAGCCGGGACAGACTGTTTTCCCGTTGCCCCCAGCCGGTATGTCTTACCACGGGAGTTTGGCGGGCGCGTACGCCGGTTATCCGCAGCACTTCCTCCCGCACGGGGGAAGTCTGGTGAACGCGCAGCTCAGCTCACTGGGATGCAGCAAGGCTGGATCTAGCCCCATGGCCGGGGCCTCTCCCCCGTCCATCATGTCTGCGAGCCTGTGCAGAGACCCTTACTGCCTCAGCTACCATTGTGCCAGTCACCTCGCGGGCGCAGCGAGTGCGTCCTGCACGCACGAGTCTGCAGCAGCCGCAGCGGCTGCAGCGAACGTCCTGAAGTCCGGCTACCCGCTCATGTATCCAACGCACCCCCTGCACGGGGTCCACTCCTCGGCGCCCTCGTTCAGTGGACACCCACTGTACCCCTACGGGTTCATGCTGCCCAACGACCCTCTCCCCCACGTCTGTAACTGGGTGTCGGCCAACGGGCCCTGTGACAAGCGGTTCTCCAGCTCAGAGGAGCTCCTGAACCACCTGAGGACACACACGGCTTTCACGGGGGCCGAGAAGTTGATGTCTGGCTACCCCAGCTCGTCGTCTTTGGCCAGTGCCGCCGCGGCGGCGATGGCTTGCCATATGCACATGCCCCAGTCGGGAGGGCCTGGGAGCCCGGGGACGCTGTCCCTCAGGAGCCCACATCACACGTTGGGACTCAGTGGTCGTTACCACCCGTACTCCAAGAGCCCTCTGCCCCAGCCGGGGGGCCCTGTCCCCGTGCCGGCAGCCACCGGCCCCTACTACTCTCCCTATGCACTGTACGGCCAGAGACTGACAACAGCGTCAGCGCTTGGATACCAGTGAGAGACACTGAGAGAGAGAGAGAAAGAGAAGAGACTTTAAAAAGAGTTTATAGTTCTAAAAAAAAAAAATGCAAATAAAGACGTTTATGACAGCGTTCCACACAAGGACGGGATCCGTGGACTCAACTGTATTTATTTATGTCGGCTTAAAAGCAGACAGTAATAGCTGCAAATGGAACATATTTGAGCAACTGAAAAAAGTGCATTATGTTTAAATTGAACTCTATAGGTAATGTGAAAACACATGTTAGAGTACTAATAAAGTAGGGTTCTTCATTTCAATGTTAATTTGCAATTGCTATGATTGTATTGTTCTTATTTAATGCCTCATGAGAGGAAAATAATTGACATGCATGTTTGTTTCTTAAATTCCAAACTGTCCACTTAATTTTAAATTGCCATTATTTTTCAGGTGTATACCATGGAGAGAGAAATGGTATTTTTTTTGTATGTATTCTGGAAAAAAAATAAGAAACAATTATGTTCCATATGTCCGCTTGCCTCATTTTTGATTTCAAGTAAGCCTCGTACTTTGGGTATAATTTAAATATAACTTATTCACTTTCACCTAAAAAATTGTCAATCAGTTACATCGAAGCAATGTCCTTGACGTTAACTTCAAGTGTGCAAACTCAGAAGTCACCACATTTACCTAAGAGCACAAATATTAGCAAGTTCTATTATATATTACATTATTATTAATATGAATTATATTAGTAATATTTTAATTTACATTAACTACATTTTTGAGAGAGGAAGTTTAAAGTGTGTCTGTGTGGGTGTGCCTGTGTGTGTTTGTGTGTTTGAATAAACTTTTTTACTCTACTAGGCTAAAAAGGTAAATTGGTCTACATTATTTACTAAAATGTGTTAAACGAGGTTATCTTAAACATGAAGACCGCAGCAAAATAAAATACATTCAAGGATTGGGAATGATTAACTTCAAACATCTAGTTTGTTTTCCCTCACAATAAATATAATATTATAAAATAATACATGTCCACTTATCTTATTGGATTTCCAAAATAAGTTACCAAAGCGTTATTGTAAATGGTTTAAATTAGCCTACTTATTTTATGAATAATTGATACCAAACTAATTAGGAATAATACGACCCAAGTATTTAGCATCTACTAATAATGATGTAGGCCTGTGGCCTTGAATCTAAAGTGCCTTTGGGCCTACAAGGATATTACTCTTGTTTAAACAACTCCTTCATCCGGCAGTGGTCACGACACGGTATCACGTAAAATAGGCCTTTAGCTCACTTTATCTGGTTAAAGTAAAGCCTTTTATTTAGAAAAACATTGGATTATTATTACATAAAGACCAGGGAAAACGTAGCATATATTATTTATGAAACAATAGCGGTACAACCTACCTTTGAAACTTTCCAAATTACGAAACTCAAATGGTAAAAAAGTGATTTGTCACTACGAAACAATCACACCTCCATGTTAAGACCTTACAGAGGAAGAAGTCCACGGTATCCATGTTAAGAGCTTATGGAGGAAGAGGTCCGCTGCCTCCATGTTAAGGGCTTATGGAGGAAGAGGTCCACGGCCTCCATGTTAGGAGCATAGAGGAAGAAGTCCACGGCCTCCATGTTAAGGGCTTATAGAGGAAGAGGTCCACGGCCTCCATGTTGGGTCGGTCTGGTTTCGCGGGTCTCCTGACACTAGGTTCCGGTTCTGCCGACAGAACGTGAGACGCGTCAGATCTGTTCCCAGCTGCTACCGATAACCCCTGACCTCTCGCGCTGGATGTGCATAAACCACACCACTTAAAGTGTTCGACGTAAAATAAGGAGAGGCTTTGGTCACCTAGTTCTATGTGATAATAATTGAGCAGGGTCATTAGGATATGGTCGTTTTCAGACAATTTATATAATCTTTAAAATAACTTTTCAATCGAAATTGAGGGTGGATAGCCACTAAATGTTTCCAAGATCCAAGCCTAGGTTCCAATTAACGACCCCACTGTGTTTCGTTTTTTTTAAACCCCAGTCTGCTTTCTGTTGCAACAAAAACACTCACATGCGCGCACGCGCGCACACACACACACACACACACACACACACACACACACACACACACACACACACACGCAGTGACAAACTCCACTACATAGTAGTGTTTCTGTCTGGCAGCCCACACGCGCTCCCCCAAACTGATGTAATGACGGTGAAAGGGAGCAATTTCCATTTTTACCCACATCACGGTGGCTGTGTTCGGCGGTCCCCAGTGGAAGGCAATTTATCATGTGCCCCTCCTCCCCGGGCCTGTCACCAGAGGAACAGGCAGGCACATGTGTGCATGAATTACCCGCCCTCCCTGTGTGTGCTGAGTGCTGTACTCACGGTAGAGACTTTTGAGATAGGAGGCGAGAGAGGACAATTTAAGAATTTAAAAATTCGATTTCCTATTGGCAATTCGGCTGTGTAATTTACCAGTACAAAATATTACAAATTAGTATTTGTAGATCAAAATATTTGTATTAATAATGAAAATGTCAACATTACATAACAACAAGGCTTCTTTTTATTTTTGCATGCTTTAAATATACAAACATTAATAATGACGCTGTTATAAAATATTATAATGGCCTACATTTGGCTTTTATTGATATTAGTCCTTGAAGTTTCTGTATGAGTCAAACATATTGTTAATATTATATAATAATTAAATCGTCAAGTTCCAATTGGACCAAGTCGACTAATTTCAGACAATAACATGAACAGAGACTGGCTTTTTTCAAAATAATAATCATTATAATAATAATAATAATTTGGACTTGTATAAATACCCAAGGGTACAGCAGAAAATCCCTTTCAGTTCTTCCAGATATGAGACACAACCCAAAGACATCTGTATATAAAAAACTGAATGCAATATTACATGGACTAAACAGACTTCAATGTGTAATTTGGATGGAGTGAAAGATCTCTGCATAACTTCACGAGTACGCAGTTGCACTTCAAAGATAGACTGTCGTCAGAGGTTGTAACGCATGGTTTTAATGTCAGAATAAAACACTGCAGATATATTACAGATCCTATCAGATCACATGTTCTTTTAAGATTTTTCCACCACTTGTTTACACAAAACTCTAGTTTTTTTACAGTTAGGAATCTAAACTCTGGCTTTGGCTGTGTTTTTTTCTGAAGAACCCAATTCAAATCGAATGGCCTATACTGATGGCTATTTCAATAGGCTATCAAACCATTGTTAGGTGGAATAATACAATAATACACGCAAAACTTTACATTTCACAAAAACAAGAATGCTATGAGGACACAATTACTTTTGAAAAGGTCAATTTTGTTTATTCAGATATCTCTTCAAAGCCTGTTATCAGCTATGAACTATAACCTCCTACGGCCATTTAAGCTGTGTTGGAACTCAGCAAGAGAGAGGGAGACAGAGAGAGACACACACACACAGATATGGGAGAGAGAGAGAAAGAGTGTCCGAGAGAGTGAGAGAGAGAGCGAGAGGGACGCCCAACAGGACATCTGGGTTTGGGGATCGTCCAAGGATGTGACTAAAACACACACACACACACGCACACACACACACACGCGCGCGCACACACACACACACACACGCACACACACACACACACACACGCACGCACGCACGCACACACACACACACACACACACACACACACACACACACACACACACACACACACACACACACACACACACACACACACACACACACACACACACACACAAAAACACACCAGCCGAACTACCACTACTAAAGCTTTAATTAGTGGGTGTTATATAAAGGAACGTTGCAGTCTGCGGTGGCCGGGCCTATAGTTTGGCTAACAGCTGTGTCAACACGTCTAAGCTACGCTAATGCTCAACCCTGTGCCCGATATAAGTCACATAAGAACCTTTATTATCTCTCATACACTGTTGGCTTTGTTTTCTTTATCAGCTGGGAAGAATGTTTGATTCCAAACCCATTTCTCATTCGAACAACAAAACCCACACATGTACGCAGTGCGTTAACATCAGTGTGTGTTCTGTGTTTGCTCTGGTTTTATCCGTCTACTTGGTGCACTTTGTAGTTCCAGACTTTTTGACTGTGTCCACCGCACCGTAATTATCGTCGTTGAATCACGGTTACTGCTTTTCTTCCTGTAAAGTATATTTTTCAAAACTCTTCGTCATTTCACATGTCTTTTGCGCATTTCTAACATTCTAGGAGGTAGGTACTCTCCCCCTGAAATGATTATCTCTAAGTGCATGTTTCCCCTAAAGTTTACTTGTTATACCTCTTCCGCGGCAAGGTTTTAAATGATAACGCTGGCAAGCAAGGTGTTATATTAGGTAAACCCCTGGGCAGGTGTTATCTCAGCGTGTGATTTATGAAGTCACCAGTTGTTGAAATACACACTTTGCACGCTGTGTGTTCGCTGTAATGAAGCTGTAAAAAACGAAAATAGTGCAAGATAAAACCCAGGCTCTGTTTGCTCGTAAACATACCATGTACTTACTCCTCCTCACCAGGAAGGAGTATGCACTCTGAATACTGTACTCAGTTATACTTACTGAATTTAATTATCTAGTACAGTATTCAGTAGTAATTACTGTACTTAGTTATCTAGGACAATATTATGTAGTACTACTTACTGTATTTGACAATCTAGTAAAGTATCCAGTAGTACTTAATATAGTTAGTATTTAGGAGACATTTTGCTTTTATGAATATTCAGACATGTCATTAAGGAGGAGATAGGGGTAGGCTACAGGTAGACTGCAGACCAAGGAGTTCAAACCCAAATCCTTTCTCAGCGCCTTAATAATACAGGCTGAATCCTCCCTTACTAAAGGGAGGAGTCTACTCCCAAATTAGGCCCAATACTCCAGCTCGTCGGGAGCAGTTAGGGTCCGGTGCCTTGCTCAGAGACACCCCTTACCTCCTACTCAGGTAGAAGGAGCCGGGGAACGCCAGTAAACACGCTCTACCTCCTGAGCCACTGCCACCCTTAATAGAAAAACAAAGATAAGGACTAGGACTTTATATAAGACTTTATTTCGTGTTGAAGCAGGAAGTTAGACTAAGAAGAAATTAAAGACAAACACAAGTATATAAATATAATACAAATATACAGAGACATAATATTTATTTTTAAACTTAATGAATATGTATGTGTCAACCCAAAACTTAAAAATGTCTCTTCTTTTTATTTTCTTTCTCAGCTAAAATGTAGTCACTGGTCACATGTTCAATCCCTCAGGAGCAAAGCGCCAGGCTCATGGCAGATAGATCCCAATGACCCCCGGCGGTCAGCCCAGATATCTAATGGAGGTCTATCCAGCCCGAATCCCTCCCAAGCTTTTTTGTATCTATATAAGTATGTACTTTCCCTTCTCATTGTTTCACAAATGTAAAGTGCCAATCCGGGTGACGGGGCGCTGTTGATCTGTCTACGGCTACGCCACTCCAGTCCGATGGGCAGAACACGTTCCCCGTGCCTAGACAGCCTAATTGAGGTTATTTTGTTTTCTGTGTGCGTGGACATAGGGATCAATGCTGCACCAGGGTCTTTTAGTATTTTGGATAATTTGCCTATTTATACTTTCCGTCAATGAATATTTTATGGAAATGCCCCCGCTAGGCCAGCTGGATACCTTAATAGGTGAGATGCTTGGGGGCCATGTGCCTGTTTCTGTCATGGATGAAGATAGCTAAAGAATCATTTGAATCTTTTGTTTTCAATTACTACTGCTTAGTCTGATGTCTTGAGGGAATGCCACTCTGTGATCACATGATTAGCATTATATTTCAAAGCTGTATGATATGAGAATCTCTTGTAGGCATCCAAAACAAACGTGTTTGTGTGGAGCTATGCTATCTCCATCTTCACCGCTCACAAAGACCTCTTGGTTATCTGGAGGTAACCGCCATTTTCCATTACAATTTCTTCCTCGCTCATTTTCCTCCAAAGGTCGAGGTTTCACTCCATCACGTAATTGCTGTTCTTGAGGGGTGATCCGTCCCCTTCCATAAGTCAATCCTGATCCTTGTAAAGTCCGGCCCTATAATGACCAGTATATGATGTCAACTTGATATTCATGTGGAGCCCCTTTTAGAATGACTCACTCATAGGTTCTTCCATCTTCTATTAGGTGCAACATAGACCCTTCAATGCCAAAATGATGAATTGTAATTTACGATTCAGACGGCACTTTTGCAGTCTGTACATATAAGGGTATATATAAGTACCCTCTGCAGCACGATGCTATCCTCTGCACTCTTGAGACCTGGCGCGGTGCGAAACGCTACAATGCATAACACTTATGTGATTTACGAGCTCCATATTTATCAAGCTGATATAAACTATTCAACTATTACCAGCCACAACATTACTGGGCTATTCATTCATGTCAGCATCGCAACAAAAATGTCCCCTTCCCAGCCGGCACCAACCGAGTCCTGTTTGTTGGTTTTTTACTCCTGTATGACTTTCAATAGAGACTTCTCCAAGGAAATAAGAGGCAGGCGGTGAGGGGAGAGCGGGGTGGAGGGGACATTTCTCAACCCATCCGCATGCACTAAAGCGATGATGCGGCGATGTATCACCAATTGATCCGCGGCGTTCGCAGGCGCGCCAGCGCATTAGGGGGACGGCACAGAGAGGGGGAGACTAATGGGCCTGACTGGGAGACAAATTGGGTGAGACGTGTGGCGAGAGGGGGGGGGGGGGGGGGGGGGGGGAGTGGGAGGAAAACAGGCCCTAGGAAATATTGGGGCCCTTGCATCACTTTTATTACTTTAATGTATTTCCGTGTTAACTGTGAACCTTCAATTACCTCCGGCGGATGTGTATTTTTTTCTATTGTCTCCTGCACTGTATAAGCAGCGTGCCATGCAGGGAATGTGCAAGAGGCCACCCATACATTATTCTAAGCTGACATTACTTTGGGATAATTTCCATAGGAATTGGGCTATTACCAGTGTTGGCTAGTGGGTGAATTGATATATTCAGAGGATTTGCTATTGCTCATTACCTGGCATGTATGCGATTACAGGGAGAATAATGGCAACATAAAATATCAAATCTATAACATGAAAACTAATTGCTAAACGACACAGTAGGCCTACTGGGGACATTGATTTTTTTTTTTTATATCATTGTGAGTGACAGTTATCCAAGAGGTCTTTATCTTTGTTTAGACAGTGATTCTTCAGTCTGGCCAGAAGTTCTCTCTCTCACTTTCGCTCTTACTAGCTTTCCCAGCTCAATCACATCCTGACCATCACACCCATTCATCAAGCTTCAGCTGTGTAACACATGCTACAGCATCTGACTGTGGGTCCTTATTATCCATGGTGGTGGACACTGCACTTCGTAGCGAGTTTGGCAGGTTCAGGCTAGTACTTGGCTATATTTCAAGCTTATTTACGCTAGTTCAGGCTAGTTTAGATTAGTTTGACTGGTTCGGGCTGGTAAAAGGGCTAGTTCAGACTAGGGGATACTAGTTAAGGGTTTACAACAGGCAACTTTTATGTGAATCCACACTTTTTTCGTTCTGCACCATACTTGCCAACCTTACCAACCAACCTCTCCCACTGTTCTCCCGAATTCTGAGAATAACCGTATTTGAATAATTGTCTTAAGTCTGCTGCTTGTATCTACGTGGCTAGAATATGCAAAAGCATGATCACATACCAATGAGCTAATATAGCAATGCACAATTTACAACTTTACCACTTAAACCACGTTGGATTATTCTGACATTAGGTTACAGAGTTCGTTGTGGTGTCTAATCTTTCTGGCCCAATCTTTGAGCTGAACCGTGCCCCCTAGAGATAGACAGTAGACCTACAGGGGCCGAAAGCACAAGACAGACTGTCAAGCACCTCACATCCAGGAAGCTGTTTAAGATAATTTACTTTCAGATTGAAAGGTATAGTTGGCAAGTGCTGTCAACTGCGTCAGACAGGCTTTGCAATGAATGCAAGAAAGGCAGCCACACAGCCTCCACGCCCACGTTTGGAATCGCAAAGAGAGAAAAAAACAAACAGCAACCGAAATCCAGTTAAAGTTTGAAGATGGAAAAACTGTCACGGTGATGATTCTCCCTACCAGGAAATAAAGGTGGAAGACAGGCGAAGGGATCATTGGAAACCTTGGGTAAATAAGAGGAATCCGACAATGAACAGCCATGTAATGACTTGGCATTTGCCATGACATGCATTTGAGTTGGCAACATTAAAAGATATCTGCAATTTGACAGGTATCACACTTCCCTCAGGCGAGAAGGATTTTTTAGTTTGATGAGTGTGTCACTCACACTGAAGTCTGTCGACAGGATGGATCTCAAATGACGGCGTTCAGGAATAAACCCCCGTTTCTGACAAATTACAAACAGAATATTTCAGCAGCTGTGCAAAGAAAGAGCTTAGACGTAGGTGTGTTTCATAGAAAACCTGTTTAATGACATTCTGCCATAGCAAAAAGATATTGTCATTCTTCTTCATTATCAATTAAATTGTTTAAAATATAAAAACTCAGTTACACCTTGGGTAACTTGTCTAGTTATTCTGTGCCATATTATATATGGAGAGCTGTAACAAAAACAGTCACGCACAAACACATAAATGCACCCCCACACACTATACACACACACACACACACACACACACACACACACACACACACACACACGATACATACAAACTATGCATAAACTCAACCAAACCAAGCAGAAGTGTCAGGGTGCCACATTTTCGATATGCATCATTTTGAAATCAACTTAAATAAATTGCCGGTGACTAAAGTTGACAGGACCACAGAGAGATTGCCACTGACACAGCCCTTTAAACGCCCTCAGTGCCAGGCGCGGGAGCACTCAGTCAGTCGCTCCATATACGCATTTCTCAGTCAACCATTTACGCCACGTTTCCTTACATGACGCTGCCGCTGATTTACAAGGCTGGCTCTCGGTTCAAAAAAAAGAAAAATAACGCAACAGCGATACGGCTCTCTGTTGCTTTTAATGGCCATTGTGTGGACCGCGGCTGGCTTTTTAAAACCGTTTCCAAGCTAGGCAGCAGCAGCAGTGGCGGTGAAGGCGGCAGCCCTTCCGATTCGGGGTTGGATGGATGGGAGGCCTTTCAACACTGATTAATAGCACTGCTCTGCACTTGACGAGCAAACAGGGTGTCATGAACACAGCACAGCCCAAGGAACCTTCTCGTCTGGTTTCCCGTGAGTGTGTGTGTGTCTGTGTGTGTCTGTGTGCTTGTGTGTGTCATAGAGAAGGCCTAGCCGCCGCCCTCCAACCAACAGAGGTAATCAGATTTGTCTGGTGCGGCGCGTGCGATAAATATATCTGTTTTAAATATTTGATGTTGTTTTTTTTACCTTGGCTGTTCACATGAGAGCACCATTATGAAATATGAATGGCTCTGCTTTCCCTCAAATGTTTGTTTTTGTCATTCGAGGCGCGCGGGGGTTCAAAGGGAACTCAGCAGGAGTCTGTGCCTGGCTCTAAGGTTGGCAAACAAGCCGTCATAATAATATTACTCATTACTAAGTCATTCTCCACTTTCATTGCATGGATGCCGCCAATCCTTTGCCATCATGCCTGCTCCGTAGCACAGCGTTTCCCTTCAATGTTTAACCCCGTTTGGCAGTTCATTAGTTATTAGACATATGCTTTTATGAGGTTAAGTGATAGCCTGCCGATTAATCACGGGTTTGTTGACTCTAGCTAGCACCTGTTGTTGATAGGGATCTGAGGTTATAATGGAGCCACCCTTTTCTCGCCATGAATGCAGGCCCAGGGCATACCTCACCTGGCCAATTCTTAACACTGGCTTAATCTCTCTCAGCTTAATGGCAGACGTAAGAATAATACATATAAATGATAAACCTCTCCAGCCCCTCTTGGAAGACGCCCGTGTGCCTGCTAGCCAAGTCCACCAACTACACTATTGAGTTTCAACGTGTGAAAGAAGGAGAAATGGCTACAAATTAATATCAGGGGATAAACCACTTTGATGGCATTTGGTTTTACACATAAAGCAGCAAAAAAAGTTATTCTTATGGTTGTTGTTGTTGTGGTATTAAAAATGTATTATAAAGTTCCTAAAAGCTATCCTAGGCTTCTGTGAATTTCTAGAATGTTTTACAAAGAAGGGTGAATGACATTCTAGGGAACATCAACTATAAATGTAACAGATAATAATATTGGAAATACTGGGGCTTGAGTTCCTGCTTGATTTCAGCCTGAAGTCTCATGGAACTTCACTGGGTTAGTCTGCAGCAAAGCAAGAGAATCAGAGGTGACAGCTGTGAATAAATACGAAAAATGACAGCAAAGTCAACCGTGAAATGTGAAATGTTCATTTTTTTAACATTTTTATTTAATTTTAATCTTGTGAACTTCAAAGCTGTAATTGCTAATTGGATCCATGAGCAGTGTGATACTGTGTCTCACAGTGAAACACTCAGATGTCAGACTGTCAGTGTGTATTGGATGGGAGTCTGACATGATAATGTTACGCACAAAGACGACAATGAGTCATACAATGTAATACTCTGTTAAAGGCAGCTTTTCAACTATAACAAGAAGCCATTTTTAGGGCCTCTATTCAACGAGGAAGACACAACTGCAAATCTGCCTGTATCTGTTAACAATGATAAGAGTCAGTAAACCATTCTCTTATTGACCACACACAATGATTGTTCAGATATATCTTTAATCCTGCCCATAGTGGTTATTAAATAGCTCACATACAGTAGTTGTACACCAATATCATACAATGCTAAACTGCACTTTACAATACAACCCTACAGTTTTGTCCGAGGTCAATTTGGTATTTTGTCCCCGTTTTTTTTTATACTTCATACTTTATACTTTAATCACTTACTTATACAAAGATGGAATATGTATTTCTATATATTTTGACCGTGGTTATCTGGTTACAATTGACTTCCTTGTGTCTTTGTGTGTCTCTCTCACCTATTAATTCTATATGTTACGCTTGTTAACACATGACACTCTTCCCACACTCCACTATGCTTGTCATGTTTTAATAAGCACAGGCTGTGAAAAATTACCACCCCATCCTGCCACCAACACCATCACCTCTCATGTCCCAAAGTCATTTATACGACCCTATTATGGCTGCTATTAATGTTCATAATTCATAGAACAGGATAGACTAGTCAGAGGTGGGGGGAGGGTCTTTGACTCTCAAGCCAAAGGGTCTGTGGTTTCAACAACCAATGTCCGCCAGTATCGTCCATAGGCATCCTTGATTAAGATAACCCATACCGGCACATGAATTACATGTATATCAATCGTAAGTCACTTTGGAATGAAGCTTCTGCTCATTGACAAAAATAAAAAAGCTGCTGCCAACCAGTCTGCCTTGGCATCAAGTTTGGAAGGCCTTCCTTTCTATGCAAAATGTAAATCTTTTAATCAAAAAATTCTATCTAAAACTAACAACAACAAAAAAATGCAATACAACCAGCTGCAGGCTTTAGCTAGCTCTACCTCACTATGAACTCCAATGCTAGCCTGCTGTAACCGCCCGGTCTCTTTATGTACTACGCTAAGCTGAGTTTTGAGTGTATCACATGGTTAGCGGTGCTTCCTAAGGCTATATTTATGTACTCTAACTATGTCCCCTTTCATTGAAACCCTGTGGCCTGAGGGTGATTTGTCTCCATAAGAGCACACCATTTTCTGGGCCTCCATGCTGGGGTGGGACCCCTACCAGTACGCTCCTTAATAACCCACATCCACTTCTCACCACGAGACGCAGTCCCCACACACAAACACCAAACACCAAAAAACATATCATAATATAATACAACACAGGGACTGAGCCTTCTGCGCTGTAATTGGTGGGCTAAACAGTTCATTATTTAAAAAAATACAGACGGCATGTTTTAATGTGCGCAGCTTAAGCCTTAGTCCGTCCGAAGGTGGCAGGGAAGTAGGGCGTAATTACAGTTATTCATAATTATAATTAGTAGTTATGGGGTAAAAAGTGAGAATGATATGGCCGCTGGGCTATTATGTCGTGTTATGAGAAAAGGAATTATGTGGCTAAATGAAGGAGGGAGTAACTCAACTGTGTGAAAGTGAGTGTTTACCGGTGACGTTGATTTTATCTTACTTACATATGATAGACATAGATTAATACAGATAGGAAAGCAGATCATTAAACCCTAGACCACCTAGGCCTCTTCATCTTTGTCACACTTTTTGCACTTGGTCGCACCTCGACTTTCCGATAAAGCTTGTGTAGATGCGGTAAGCCTGTTACTTAGCAATTTTTCTTTTACTTTCTTTTACTTTTTTTCCATGGGCTTTAAACTAATGATTTGGTCATTGAGCAGTCTTTAGTCCAAGCGCCGATAATGACCATTTTCAACGTAGCCGGTGATTTCACTGTAAAACATATCGTTGAGGACATCTGACTTCAACCTTATGTCAACAACACAAGGCCCTCAAAAACATTAGCTCACCGAGGCTTTTGTCATTGTTTACTCACAGTAGAAACCGCCAAAGTACGCCTCTCTTGTCTCCCTGTCTGTCAAAAGCTGTCGTCGAGGTGACAGCCAGATGACGAACGACCTTCAACAAACACAGCACGCACGCACTCACATAGAGGCACGCACGTTGTCGGTTGGCATTTCTTTTTAAAACATATAGAAAAAAAAAAAAGCCCTTCTATGACAGAACGCTGTCTACTTTAATATTAACAAGCGCTGTAAATACAAAATACCTTCAGGGGTGTTCGAAGGTGGCTATGGAACCGGTTGCCATTCACAAGCTGGATCAATAGAAGAAGACTCTCCTGACGTGACTCCCCTCCTGGTCCAATTCTCACCTTTTCATAAAAGCAATGATTTACGACAAATCAGACCTCCGGTTATGGGCCCCGATGAGGGTGAAAGGAAAAGCGTTGACAACTTCCAGTCCGCTTTCCCAGACGCGGGCTTGAGATATAATGATAATTGTCGCAGGACATGGCGCTTTAGAGTCGAGTCATTAGAACCCTGTTCGCCGACATGAATTACCTAATCAGGAAATCCCTGCGGTTACATCAATTGAGGCCGTGGTCTGTCTTCAATACCCCGTGTGTGTGTGCATATAGTAAACACGTATAGACCCTCATATAACGTTAGCAGACTTCACGGGATAAGGGGTTCCCATGTTGCTGTTTGCACAGTGAGGAGGAGTATGGCGGTGAGTTGGGGGGTGGGAAATGGATGACTTTTTGCATGCTCAATAGCTTGTGAAATGTCCGTTTAATCACGGCCAGAAGCCCCACTGGTTTGTTTGTGCTACAGCAGACATTTACATTTCCAAACATCCCCGTTATTAATCATTACTTCATCACGCCCTCCAACTGACAAGAACCATAAACCACCTCAGTGTACTTGGGCCTGTCGTCTGTAGTGATGTGTGTGTGTGTGTGTGTGTGTGTGTGTGTATGTGTGTGTGTGTGTGTGTTTGTGTATGTGTGTCAGAGAGAGAGATACATTTTTATGTGTCCACGTATGTGTGTGTCAGGGACCAATGCTGCCACAGTAATAAATTAATTCCTTGCGGTATCATACACCACACATCCTGGTGTGTGTGTGTGTCTAGGTGCATAGACCTGAACGCGTGTGTGAGTGTGTCTGTGTGTGTGTCTGTATGTGTATATATGAGTGCAAGTCAGGGATAAAAACGGCCCCAGTGATAAATTAATTCCCTAGCCTGTCCAATCGTGAGTTAAGTTATGTATAGTCCAACTGTAGTCAATCACGTACTCTGCCTCACTGAAGGACATCATTGTTCAGGAAATATGTCAGGAATAAGGACAGATTTTAATACAGCAATGAGTCACTTTAGAAATTTCTAATAAATGTTAAAGAAATTGCAGGATGGCACGAAATAAAATTCCTACTGCCATTAGGAATCCTTTCTTTTGGAACTTGCATTCTGATTGGCCTCCCAGGTGCAACCAGGTTACATGTGGATTGCGGAGTAGCTTATTGGACAGCGACTGTACCTGTAACCATAATGAAATTCAGAAACATTTTTAGCATCAACAATGAATCCTTCATAAAAAAGTGGAGCGCGAGTTTATCACCGAGACTGAGGAGCGCGTTATATTTGCCACTTTAAACAAGATGAATGGGTCACCCAGCCATTTACATTCTCATACATTTTTATGACTCTGCCATGAAGTGAGTTTGATGTATCGGCAACAAGATCGATGACAGGCATAAAGACTTGGCAGCTCTGACTTTAAACAATCTTTCATTTGATGCCAGGTCTTTTACTTTTACACGACGCACCGCCTTACCCAACCTTGTGCTGCATGGGAGAATCGTAACTAATGCACCCCACCCCAGCCCAGCACCACCACCTCCACTTCACTCTCCATGTACAATTGGACAACAAATGAGGTACATAAGGGGCGTGTGGCAACATCATTCACCACCTGACTAGCTTGAGAGGTTGAGAAGGTTTCACTTCAGTCGGAACACAAAGATTTTCATTTAACTCTGCAAGTCGTTATGCATGCGTGTGGCTATCCCCGATGCGATGGGAGGGGAGAGTGGTGGGGGTGTGAAGGAAGGGGGCGGGGGGTCCATTTTGTATTTCAAAGCACCCATAAAATGGATGCTTTGCCCGGGCCCGCTGTGACTACACTGTGCTGCTCATGTGGTCGCGTTGAGAAAGTGATGTGGAAGGCCTCACTTTACTTTACAGTTGCCAAACTGTTGTGTTTCTTTGTGTGGTTCTGGTGTTGTGATGTGTGTATCTGTGTTTGCGTATTGTCGGTATGGGATTTTTCCACAAAGGGGTGAGTGGTGTGTCTGTGTGTGTGTTTGTGTGTTGGTGTGTGTGTGTGGTGTGGGGGTAGTGGTACAGATTTCGGACACAGGAAATATTCCCTGTCAATCGGTGATGGAGGACAGGGGATGGAGCTGTCCATGGGGGTCAGGATGATGGAGGAAGACATTCCGTTTGCTCCCTCCTTTTCCTTCTCCTCTCTCTCTCTCTCTCTCTCTGACTCTCCCCCTATGTCTCTTTATCTTGCCTTCATTCCCCCGTCCCCATTATCTATCACACAGCTGATGGTTGATGGTGGGGACATAACAAAGGGAGGGAAACTCAAACAGATGAATGGCTTCTCTCCTGACAGTCAGGTAGATGAACATTTTACCTTTCTGGACACCAGATTAAAAATGTTCCCGTCAAAGGCCCCCATCATTAGAAGCTTCTGGAAGGAGACCACAGCACCACCACAGTTTGGTAATTTGAAAACAGCCGCGGCCCATTTAGTCGGCGTTACGAAAGGGCGTAGCAACTGCAGACAGAATGATTTATCACCGGGGTCCGACTAAATGACAATTTTATTTCTCACCTCCACTTTCACTGTGAAATATTACCCGCACACTTTTTTCGACCGTGGCAACTTTTGATTGGGCCAAACGTCAGTCACGCAGACGGGAGAGTGAGTTAGCCACCATAAAACAAAAATAATATAACGCAACAGCATTATATGCAATCATGAATTAGGGACACGTGTTGTTTTAAGTCATGTGTCCGCAGCCACAGTCCAGCCACGTGTACGTGTACATGTGTGTTTGTGTGTGTGTGTGTCTGTGCACACGTGTTTGTGTGTGTGTGTCTGTTCACACGTGTGTGTGTGTGTGTGTGTGTGTGTGTGTGTGTGTGTGTGTGTGTGTGTGTGTGTGTGTGTGTGCGTGTGTGCGCGTGTGAGTGTGTGTCAGCCCTTGTCAGGGCGCTGCAGAGGAGGCCACAGAGAGGAGAAGCAGGAGCTAACAACAGAGAGTCTTTGTTTGGCCGTCCAAACCCAGCGCTCTGTAACACAGCAGACCCTCATGGACACCACCACCACCACCACCCTCACCACAGGAGGCAGCACCGGAGAGAGAGACATGGAGGAACAGAGAGAGAGAGAGAGAGAGAGAGAGAGAGAGAGAGAGAGAGAGAGAGAGAGAGAGAGAATGAGGGAGAGCTAGAGGGAGAGATGGAGCCACAGAGAAAGAGAGAAATAGGGTGAGAGTGAGGGAGCAAGGGAGGTCGAAATGGAGAGTGAGAGAGAGAGAGAGAGAAAGAAAAAGAGAGACATGGAGTGCCAGAGAGCGAGAGAGGGAATTCCATAATGGAAACGAGAGATCGAGAGCGCGCACGAGAGAGTGCGAGAGAGAGAGCGAGAGAGAATGCGCGCGAGAGAGAGAGAGAGAGAGAGAGAGAGAGAGAGAGAGAGAGAGAGAGAGAGAGAGAGAGTGCTGTCCTGTCTGCGGTGCTGGCCCGGGACAACAGTGAGGTCTCCCAGGCCCGGGTATGATTAATGACTTATGGCCACGCTGTGTGGAAGGCGGGTAATTAGCTGCAGGCTGATTAAAGACAAGTAAACCCCGGCTGATAACCGCCTCCTGCCTCTCCCGCTGCCATGTGGAAGCGCTTACTGCCAGGGTTGCAAGAAACAGACCCGCGTTGAGGATGATGAATGTAGTCTCCAACAGGCGTATACAGGCTCTAATTTAAAACTATTTAGCGTGTGACATATTGGCATTGCAG
Source organism: Pollachius pollachius (assembly GCF_949987615.1). Classification (NCBI taxonomy): domain Eukaryota; kingdom Metazoa; phylum Chordata; class Actinopteri; order Gadiformes; family Gadidae; genus Pollachius; species Pollachius pollachius. The sequence continues at coordinate 10,923,893 of NC_136935.1, forward strand.
CTCTCTCGCTCTCTCTCGCTCGCTTTTCGTCTCTCGCTCTGTTTCGGTGTCCCTCTCCCTGTGTTCATGCGAGCCTTTTTAGGCCGCCATCGTCCAAGCTGGAGGTGGGAGCGGCGGTGGTGGTGGTTTGAGCCCGTCGACGTCTGCCGTATTCATGAATAACCTTTTGTGCCCTGGCGCTCTCTCTCTCGCTCTCTAACTCTGTCACTCTCTCTCCCTCTTGCTCTTACTCCCTTGGTCCACGTTCCTTTTTATTTTTTTATTTTATTCTTCTTGGTCATCCAGTTTTGTTTCCTTTCATTTGTGCTTCCTTTAAAAAGTAAGCGTTGGTGGCACACTGCCACACATATTCAGCTGCTGCGTTTTATACCAGACTCCTGGACTGGCCCTATCCGGTTATAGGAGAGAGGGAGGAAGAGAGGGAGAGAGGGAGAGAGGGAGAGCGTAAGAGAGAGAGAGAGAGAGAGAGAGAGAGAGAGAGAGAGAGAGAGAGAGAGAGAGAGAGAGAGAGAGAGAAAGAGAGATAGAAAGTGTTAAGTCAAGGGAATGGACTGGATTTACCTTGAGCCTCATAATGAAAGAGAAGTTTGCCAAGGCATGAACCAACGGGATAAGAAGAGGGGGCGGCCATGTTTTTTTTTTCTTCTTCAACAAGAGCCAAACAAGCCGCTGACGCAAGCCAAGTCCCGTCGGTGGGTCTTCATGGGATTAAAACAGTTTCTATGAGATAAACAGATGGGGCAAAGCGCAGGACTAGCATTAAACAAAACTGATGTCAATTAGAGATCCGGAGTGCACGTCGCCGTGGCCCGCAGACACACACACACACACACACACACACACACACACACACACACACACACACACACACACACACACACACACACACACACACACACACAGTGAACCCCGTCACACTTGTCAAACCTTACTGACGGGATGTTATGTTCAACGCATCTCTTTAATGTACTAAGGTATAATGATGTCTAAGTGAGTGTCTGTGTGTGTGTGCCGATGGCCATATGTGTGTGTGTGTGTTTATGGATGTATGTGTGTGGTTGTATTTGTGTGTGTGTGTGTGTGTGTGTGTGTGTGTGTGTGTGTGTGTGTGTGTGTGTGCGTGCGTTTGTGTGGGGGAATATACGTTGACATGTTTGCTTGTGTACATGTCTGTGTTCATTAGCAGCCAGGACCCTGTGCCATAGGGCACACTGTAGTGTGTGTGTGTGCGTGTGTTGATTAACAGAGTGACCAGCCGGTGCCATAGGGCGCACTCTAGTGTGTATGTACGTGTGTGTGTGTGTGTTGATTAACAGAGTGAGTAGCCAGCCATAGGGCCCACTCTAGTGTGTGTATGTGTATGTGTATGTGGGTGTGTATGTGTATGTGTATGTGTACATGTGTGTGTGTGTGTGTGTGTGTGTGTGTGTGTGTGTGTGTGTGTGCGCGCGTGTGTGCGCGTGTGCGTGTTACGGTGGGTTGAGATGAGCCAGCCTGGCCACCCACGGCTCTCCCTTTATCAACCCCCACCCCCACCCCTCTCATAATTAGGTTGGTTAACATACTGCCGTGTATGCAGTCATATTGACTGCTCGCTTAATCACGTTGCTATCGAGTTCCTGTCCCTTCGTGCCCCAGGTGACGCTTCTCCACCAAGCAGAGTTATGGCCCCGACCTATGTGAGGAAATTAGCTCTGGACACAAGTTGGTTCTTGTACTCCACCTTCTGTGTGAAAATATTTAGCGAGCAGGGAGGGCGACAGCGGCCCTGAGGAATGGGAAGAGGAAGCCAATGGTGTTCCGCACTGGAAAGACATGAAAAATGCAGGAGCAGCCAGGAAGAAGTGCGGTGTGTGTTCGTTTGTCTGGCAGTCCATTAGCGCCCTGATAGACATTTCACTTACCAAAAGTCAAATATAACGCTCTAGTGTTCATTAATATAAGGCGGGAGGGAGAGAATCGGGGAGCTGGGAGAATCAAGCCCACCATCTGCCTTAAGAGGACAGCATAATCTACAACTCATGATTAGGTCTAAGGAGTCTGGAATTTCGCTTTAATCTTTTTTTTTTTGCGCGGGCCTGAAATTTCCATCTGCCCGCCGAGCAGCACATCATTTTTCTTCAAGACGAATGTGCTGTTTTTCATGTTCCAAAATTAGATCAGAAGAAAGCGATTAATCATGTCATGGCCTGGGAAAGGAAACAAAGATCAGAATTTCCTCCCTCCTCTGCATCTCTCCCTCTCTCTCTGTCTCTCTCTATGTCTCTCTCTCTCGTGCTTTTCTCTCTCTTTTCTCTCTCCGTAATATATCTCTCCCACTTACCCTCTGCATCCTCCTCTCATGTCTCTTCTCTCTCCTCACCCCTCCCTCCTCACATCCTCCTCTCGTTTCTCCTATACGACCGACTGGCTACACCTACTTCCTGTTTGTTTTTCGTTTACCCTTTCCTTCCTTACAGTTTCCTTACGGTTGGACATTTGAGACAGAGTCACTGAGCCATGTCCCCTGCCTCCTCCTCTTCCTCCTCCTCCTCCCCTTCCCCATCCTCTTCCTCCTCCTCCTCCGCCCTCTCCTCCTCCTCCTTCACCTCCTCCTCCTACTCATCTTCTGCTTCCTCCTACTCTGCCTCCTCTGTCTTCAAGATAAATCTGTCTACTTTTGTGTCTCCTGTCGCTGTTGCTTCACTTCAGAAAGAATTATAGGAAAAGAAAAGAGATGACATGTAGACTCGATGAGTAATACAAAGTGACGAGGTATCTTCAATTACAGTTGCCATCTCTCTTTGCAACCCCCCCCCCCCTCTCTCTCTCTCTTTCTTTCTGTCTTCCTCTCTCTCCATCTGTCTCTCTTTCTCCCTCTCACTCTCTATCTTCCTCTCACTAACTCACCGTCTCTCTCTCTCTCTCTCTCTCTCTCTCTCTCTCTCTCTTGTCCTCCCGGCGGGGGACAACAGATGGTTTGTATGTGACACCACAACCAAATTTAAAAACGAGGGGCGGGCGGGTAGAGGATGAGGAGGGGAGAGGAGAGGGGAGGAGAGGAAGAAGCAGAAGAGTCGCAGGAGTCGCCCAGACTGCAAATTAGTATGGCCACACAACTGTCAGGTGTTGGCCTCCGCTGACAGTTGTAGCCCATTACGGGAACATTGATGTTTTCACAGTGTGACAAAAAGGAATCCTCCCTCCCCCTCCTCCCCACCACCACCCCCCTCTCTCTCCCCCTCCCTCTCTCTCCCTCCCCTCCCTCCCCTACCCTCCCTTCCCTCTCTTACAGAGGAGCTGTCTGTCAGCCGCGGTGCTCAAGTCATAACAAATCACCAGCACTCAGCTGAGGCTGAGCGCTGGGCGCGTCAGTCGAAGATAAATGACCTGCAGGCCTTTGAAGTGCTTTGGCAGTTCAGATGGCTCCGCGGCGCTGACAGAGAAATATACACAACAGCGCAACCAATAATGAGAACATTAAACATTCCTCCTTGTGACGGGCCTGACAGCAGAGCCCAGCATGGCATCAATCATCTTCCCAGGCATAACCTTGACAATTAGTCTCCTCTGCTGCCTTTAGCTCTCACCTCCTCTTCCCCTCTCTCCCCTCTCTCCCCTCTCCCCTCTCCCCTGTTCCCCGCTCGCTCTCCAGACTTCAATACCCAGGGTGCATCAGCTGCCAAGCTCCAGGGCGGTGAGGTGAGGATGGGATGAGATGGCGGGGGAGGTGAGGGGGGAGGGGGGGGGGGGGGGGGGGGGGGGGGGGGGTTTACAGTGGAGGGGGCGTTGGGGATGGGGGTGAGGTGGTTGGTGGGCTACAGGGTGATGGACCACAGAAAAATGTGGGTTCCCTTTGTTTTAGTTTTGTCTATTTACATCCAGGTCTGCATGATATGTCTACATATACATACAGGTTCTATCCTGAGCATTTACCAAGTTATCACGTGGATGAGTAATGGGATCTGAACCAGGAAGTGAAATGCCTAAGATTAACGCTTCCTGTCCGCTTGTCCAATTGTATTTGTTTAAACTGTTGCGCCAAGAATAGCAAACTAGAATAAAGTAGCTGTTTGGAAATGTTGAGATATCTATGTTTATTTGGTACTATCTTTTTCTGCTATTCAAGCTTTAGGGAAGCATCTCTATAGGCTAAATGTTTATTACATTTAAACAAATATTTCTCGAAGTAGAAATGGTAATATAGGACATACATTGTATTTTTCTGATGCGGTTTTCATTAAACGTTTTCGCAATACAAGATAATTCTATAATTACGCTAGCAAGAAAGAGGGGCTTTTTTCCCCCTGTCAGATCATATTTTCTACGTTTCAACTTTGCGGCGATCTTAAGAATGAACAGAAGAAAACTCTCAAAACAAAGATCTCAACACGCAATATTTGACAGCGCGCCGTCTCACACGATACTCGTGGCCAGTTGAACAACAACGGATATTAGGCAAGACTGGAAACGATCCCGGCAGCCCACGTCGCCATTCGTGGTTACAGTGCTTCACCCGCTCCTTCCTCCATTAGCTATTCCCATGTAAATCAACACAGACATGCTGACCCCCCCAAAATGTTTACCTTTCTCCGGTTTCCTCGCTTGTGCCGAGCTCCGTACGGGCGGGCGGGGGGGGCACCAGCCCCAGCAGCCGACGTGGAAGTACAAGGAGGAATGATTTATGTGGAATGAAGACATTTCCCCTTTGACTAGCACATTTGTGAAAAAAGGTATGTCAGAGATGTGAAGCGCGGGGCACAGGCAACCTTTCAAGAGAGTTTTTTTTACCCGCTTATTGGAAGAGCAATAAATATCAGGGCGACAGCACCCTTCTCATGGTTACAAAGCCCACCTGAAACTGAGCTGGATAATTAGCAGGCACCCCGAAGATGATGTATGACTTCCATTACCCTTTGGGACTGGGCAGACTAAATGAGGACACCGCTAATTGCAGTGCAAAGCAGTTTTGCATGATGAAAAAAAAAACACACGGGCTGACACCCCTCTCCCCCACCCAGCACCCTTTTTTCTCCCCCCTCCCCGCAGCTCTCGTTCTTTTTTCTCTGCCCAAAAAAAGTGCCGCCTGTTGTAGTTGTGGAGGCCGTGATCACCCCCTGTCACCCCCCCCCCCATCGTGCGCTTTGCCCCGCCCGCCTGAGGCAGGTCACAGGCAGCCCATGAATCAAGCGCTCCTTAAACCAGCCTGACTTATCATCATGCAATATGAAGGCCAGCGTGGCACATTCCACTAGAGTGCAACTCGTCTCCTCTGGTGAAGCAACACTGGGTTGGTTATTAAACTCCTTGCTTCTCTGTCTCTCCTAGTTTTTTCTATCCTGCAGAACCCCTCATTAAGTATTTTTGCTCAATTTAGTTCATATATATATATATATATATATATATAAAACAAACTCATCCAGGCGTGGTGAATATAAAACAAAGGCTTTGTCACATGACCTGCTTTCCCACCAAGAGTCGGGAGAGAAAGATACAGAGAGAGAGAGAAGATAAAGGGAGAAAGGACAGAACAAGAGAGATGGAGTACACAGAAAAAAAAATGGAAGAAAGAAGAGATATTATTAGCTGACCATAAAAGCGTTTTCCCGAAAATTGCCTTCTTAGCGGTTCCAGTGGTGGAAGCTAATGCTCTAAAATGGCGGGGTTAAGTATGTTGGCACCCATTACCACAGCAACGATGAGGCCCTGGACACCAGCTGACACAACCGGTTCCCACCGCAGGCTCACATTGAGAGGCGGACCATACGTGAACTGACAGGGAAAGGTGTGTGTCGGGGTGGGGGGGGTGGTTACAGTGGTGGTCTGTCTGAATGCTTTGGATTCTCATGTCCCAAGAAATATATTTTTTAGACTAACAGCTAACATAAGAATGAATATGATATGAAGTAGTAATCAGAGTAATAATAAATATATTAATAGTTAATATGAAATATATATCACACATATATGTACAAAACATATAATATTAAATATTTAATTTAAAAACTTTAATTGCAATATATAAAGATAAGATGTAGTATATTAATAACAGGAAATTAATTACAGTAATTCAAACAAGGGTTTACAAAACAAAATCTATATGGATTTGGTTTTTTAATGGCCTTTTTGGAACATGGGTCCTTAAACATGGATATGGATATTTTTGAATTATTGAGAAATTATATCCATGTGCTGCATTTTGATACACTTCATCTTAAATACGATTTTCTGTGCTAATGGGGCTAAATGGGTGACCTTGTCGACTCATGTGCCAAAGACCGTAAACTACAGGGAAAGAGCTCTATCACCACTAATTTCTTCAGCCCTTAACCTAATTTATCCAGTCAATTCAGTACAGGAATCCTTCCTCTCCATTCAAAGAAAATGAGCACTAGTTGGGATTGTTTCACCTGCTTTTTCCTATGATTTCCTTCAGTATACAAAGCAACATAGCAATCAGACATGTTTGAAATGGTTTTCAGCTGTCAACAAAGTCCCCCCCCCTCCATAACATACCAATATTAACTCAAAGAAACTTGAGAACAGAGCTATAAAAGAGAATTTCCTATCATTAACGTGATTTATTATTTTATTATATATTATTCCTCTTTGATTTTAATGCAAAATTCAATCACGAAAGGTTCAAACTTCAAATTAAATTCTTTACAGCTGTTCCGAATCTCCTTGGGTTTAAAAGAGACGGCAGGAGAGGAAGAAAACTGATATGGTCTGGGTTCAGAGATGCTTGTTGCGTGAAAGAGGAGGATGTGGAATGGCCGGGCCCCTGGCTATAGCCCCTCTTGTTTATCTCAAGGTGAGAATTGTTTTTATTCTCACAATTCTCACAACATCTCCTGGCTTGGCCACGCAACTCCGAGGGACACATATCAAGAGGAAAACGAAAATGATTCCAACTGAGACAAACACTCCTTTTCTCCCTCGGTTTCCCCCTCTTCCTCCCCTTCCTCTGCCCTCTCTCTCGCTCCCCCTCTGTCCCTCTCTTTTTTCTCCCTCCCGTGCTCTCTCTGTACGGGTTCTTTCTGTGTCTGTATGTGTGTTTATGTACGTGTGTAACACAGAAAATATAAACGCTTAAATCATGATCCAACATTTAATGTAAATATATCAAACCATGTTAAGACTATAGTATAATAAATATTGTATAACGTATTATAAAGTATCGCTTGAGAGCTCAAGAAAGAAGCGTCCATTTTGTTTGTTTGCCACTTTCGACGTGATGGTTTTGAAAAACAAAATGTAGTAAAAGTAATAACTACAATATAATTTTTTTGGCACCTTACTCCACCTCATGGCAAGAGGTTAGTAAGGTTGCCATTTATACATATATCTTTTAAATAAATCACCATGTGTTAGTTACATATGAGCACTGCCCTTATGATCACTGAGCCATAGAAGATGTTTTTTAAATAATGCTTGCTACAGCTATAAGAAAAAAGCAACACCACCATTTTTTAACTAACCCTCAAAGGATAACTTATAATACATAACCGATGTTCCTCATCAATCGTTACTATTTTCTTCCTAATTGGCCGCACCAAACCTTTCAAACAATTCCTGCACTCAGAAAATTGTTGACGTTTTCCGTCAACAGTTCCATTTGTCCGATGTGTATCTTAACTGATGTATTATTACAACAAAGTTTCCATTTATTGTTTTTGGCAATAAGGAAATAACAGGAACCAATGAATTATGGGAAAGCACACCCTCTGTTCCAGCCAAATGTATTATGTAATGAAGTAAAAATGAAACTGTATCTGAATCTAACTTTGTTGTTTGTATTTTCCATAAACTCTGGCCCTTGCCGAAATATAAATGGTGGGCTTTTGAATGAATCCCGACAGGCGCCAATGAATCACGGTAAATCACGAATCGATAACAAATACCCGCCCGAAATTATGAATAATGACCTAGCCATAATAAATGGAACATTAGCCCAACTCAACAGGCCTTTCATAAAACAAACACACACACACGTTCATTTCACAGTGCTAATAAATTTAACAGAAAAAATCCCTCCCCTCGACCAAAAAAATCCAGCAGTCCATCTGTTACGAATAATTGTTAATTTCCGTTTCTGTCCGGCCCCTATTAGGTTCTCCTCAGAGATATTCACACATTTTCTTTAATTTACCTCCCTCCCATCTGTATCCAATTACCTCTGTCCCCGTTTGGTGCTGGTGTCTGGACTCTCCCGGGCACTTTGTGAAAAACCCCCACCTGTAGGACTACCTTAAGCTAACTGTGTGCTTGTTTTATTATCTGCGAGAGGCACAGCCCTCGTTCCCCGGGTGCCCTGGGTTTATGTTTGTGGACCTCTGGTTCTGATGGGTCTTCTGGCTCACGCTTGCAACACCTGCCTGCCCTTCCCTCCGCTGCCCGGCCCCCTACGCCCCACTACCCACCACCATCCCCTCACATCCCGTTCTCTGTCTGCCTTCCAAGCTAATCCATTAGCTGGCTAAACGGTCCTAGCAGATGTTCCCAGGCTGTAGTGAAGGAATCTGGGCTTATCCTTGTGATCGCCTTCCCCTTCCACCATGTCTGGGGGTTTGAAATGCTGGGCAGAGAGCGACAGCAACCTGTTTGATTTCATCTAGCGGTAAATCATCGTATTTAGGTCATCCAGGCTCCTGCGTGCCATCGCTATCGGTTGCCTTGGTTCCAATAATGATCTTCATAAGATGTTCTTAACTGTTGAACGGGGTAGCTATAGTGGAGGGAGAAAGTCATTTCCTGCCCTCTGTATGGTGTCATCGGGGCAGCGATCTTTCTTTTAAATAATTTTTAAGGGAAGAAGGCTTTCTAAAGTCATGCCATGTTTCCATGTACTTAAAAATATGTCGGTAACTTTATTCATTATGTGGTCACCTGTTTTGTGAATTCATAGACAATGTCAGTGCCTTGGACCAACGTTTTATTTCACCTGGGTCTGGATTGTTACAGGAATGGAGAAAAGAAGAAAAAGTAAATCAAGAATGGAAATCCAGTCTATGCATAAAGCGTTAAGTACACTATTAAGATCAAAATAATTTATCCTTGCATAAACACAGTTGCCTGGAGAAGCCGTTATTTACATAAAAGTACAGTACGCTAGAAAAACACAGTACACTGCCTGCCCATAACAATAAAGTAGGCCTAAATCAAACTTAAAGTGACGGGTTCCAGTTGCACGCACTTAAGTTTCATTGGTGCGTTCCTCGCTCTCTTTATAAGTGCAAAAAGGTGGTTGGCCTATAAAAAAACTGGCCTATAAATCAAGCAATCACATCCAAAAATAAGCCGTGGTTCTGTCATTTTAACAACGCCACTTTGGCAGACTGTACCGCAAAACGTGACAACCTACCAAGGGCTGATATTAAAACAGGCAGACCTTTTTTTGAGGCCAACACAAACCCTTTGGAAAAACACGTCTTTATGACCGAAGCGGATCATGTTGTGCTTTTGATTGATAAGTGTATTTTATGATCGCTTTAGAAGAACCAGGGTATTTGAGCGACCAATCCTTTCGGAATGGAACATGCAGCATAATTGACCCCCCCGTCCCCTCTGTCCCCCCCGTCCCCTCTGTCCCCTCTGTCCCCTCTGTCCCCCCCCTCTAAACACACTGGGCACACTAAAGAGGACACGCTCAACATTGGGGGCATCTGGGGGTTGAAGCAAGGATTGAATGACATTTTGGTTAAAAGAGCGGTAATTTACGTTTCTCCCATGCCTGATATTAATACCCAGCTGGCTCGAGCTGTGCCACGGACGCAGCTCTGAAAGGCCAAGCAGGACACAGAGTCATGGGCGATTCAATAAATCCGCCATGCAGGAATGCCCTGCGTAACAGAATGTTGGAAGAAGAGATGTGTGTGTGTGTGTGTGTGTGTGTGTGTGTGTGTGTGCGTGTGTTTGAGGAACGTATGTCCGAGCACTATCAATAGATTACACTACAAATCTGCGTGACTGTGTGGTTATTCAAACGGCATTCTCCACTCCTGTCCTTGCTTTACATTGTCACAATCTTCCCGTTGGTGTTAACAGGAGAAGCTGCACTCTGGTAGATACAGTGCATGGCCGAGTCGTGCTCTCTTTTTTTTGGGGACACAAAACAAAGCTCAAAGGTTTAATGGTGAGGAATGGTTTCGTACAACCATCCTCTCCACCCACCTTAAGTCACCTCTTTCGCCCTTCAAACCCCATTAAACAGTGAGAAGCGGAAACGACCTGCTGCTCTACAAATACAAAAGGATCAGGAGTGTATTTCCGTTCTTTTTTATCCGTTTATTTATCTTTGCATGTGTTTCTTTCACTCATCTATATTTCATTCAGAGATAAAGTAACATCACCTAACTCACTAACTCAAAGTATCACAACACACAGTTGAATGTTTAGTTAGTAGGTTTTTTATAATGGCAGTGAACGGTTATCTGCGGGCGGGAGGAGACGATGTGTGACAATTATCCCTAAATGGTAGCAATAAACAGACCTGGTGCGCTTTTTGAGAATTAAGTGGGCCTAGGAAGTGGCAAGGAGACACTTGCAGGTATATGACTGGCCAGCACCACTGACAGTTTGATGACTTTGTGAAACTCAAGAAAGGCCAAGCTGGTTTGTTTTCGAGCATGTCATGAAGTGCACTGGGCTGTCCCTCAAGACACCCTCGCTGTTAATCCACTGGGACTTTGATCTCATATTTTTTGTGGAACACTAGAGTTAGCCTCCTTGTGTGTGTTTCTGCAATTATTTAGCTGTGTGTGTGGTTGTGTTTATCTATGTATCTAGCTGTGTGTATACATTGGTATCCATGCATCTGTGTGTGTGTGTGTGTGTGTGTGTGTGTGTGTGTGTGTGTGTGTGTGTGTGTGTCTATCCATGAGTGTCTATCTGAGTGTGACTGTGTGTGCATACATCTGTTTCTCTTTTCTATCCGTGTATTTATCTGTGTGCGTCCAACTGCATGTATGTATCTCTGTGCGTCTATCAGTGTGTATGTATCTGTGTGTGTGTGTGTGTGACGGGCTCTGTGGGAGAGTGGGCTGCCCCTGAGTGGTCAGGGGTCCTACTAATGCGTAGATGTGTGAACCCCACATGAAGGGACATGGATGTCAGGCCACAGGGTCACATGATACAGAGCCCACACATGGCACATGGTGTCAGGGTGTTCTCGCATTTCCTCTCTCAGTGGGAGCCGCCATGGAGAGCGCTGCCTGATCCTGGTTCCCCTACTACTGTAATTGCCACTTCGGTGTTGGGAGATAATTCATCCAAGAGGGGTTGAGATCTTGTTGAGAGATGAGCTAATATCTTGTAAGCTGGCCTTGGACCTGGGCACCCGTTGCTTCGACATGATAACTTGATAACGTTCACCGCTTTTGCAATCTGTTCGTTATCTGACGCTATCTCATGCTATCAATGATCCCCCAAACACAAGAGACAATTTATTGTGTTTGTAATAAAAAGAAAAGCGGAAAAGCCTTTTCTTGGTATTATTAGGGACGAGTGCGATTCTAGTATCTAGTCTCAGACGCCAGGCCCTTGAGCAACTCGAGGTATTGGAAATCCATGTTTGACTGCAGACATTGGGGTTTGAACCCATAACCTTCCGGGACACCGCAATGCCCACAAAGAATGTAAAAAGATGACACCTAAATCGTGATTTGACTCATGTGGTTTTGAAACCAAACGAAGGCGCCATGATTTTGCACTCCATTTTGGTTGAACCTATGGAATGGATCTATGGAACCGTAGACACAGAAATGAGGAGGGGTCGGGGGGGGGGGAAACCTCCTCACCCTGAACCCCAGGAGGTGTTTCCAGCCAAGGCCCAGTGGTGCTAATCCACTGTCCCCACATTCCTCCATGGTTCACAGGAGACTTGTCAGCTCCCCGGGGGCATGGATAGCTGCCTGTCAGAGCCACTTCAGGCCGGATGGATGGAGGGCTTGTTCCAGCACCGCCACATTGCTGTCTCCCCTTCTACAGGGGGGTTAGCTTACAGTGGAAAATGCTAATCGTGCCATGTCGTTCTACTCTGGCCCTTGTCCCCCTTGTCTCAACCCCCCCCCACACACCCACCCGACCCCTACGTCCATCATGGAGCTAGTTAAGGGGACTTTGGAGCGGAGGACCTTGAGGTGACTGATGTCCAGGGGGTTGATTGTTTTGACTGGGATATGCCCCCCGTGATTGAGTTTGTGGTTGTTTTCGAAATATGCCGTCCATGCCAAGACGCCACTCAGTAAAGATATGTTGAAATGTCTTGCATTGTCTTTTTAATGTTTTTACTGGATCGGAAATACAGATAAATATACCCATCAAAGTTTGGTCAGAGACAAACCATTCTTTGTTTTTGTTTTATTAAGGCAGCTTAAGAGTTGTATGTTTTGAAGCCAAAAGGATAAAGTTATAATATTCAGTATCCTATTTCAACGTTGTAAAACAAAAGACTAAATAAAAACCAAACATGTAGTCTGTTAACTTTTTATGTGTCTGTTTGTTCTGGATATGATTTATGACCGGCGGTTCTGCCGGCATAACACGTTGATCTCTTATCTTAAATATCAGTCAAAATAGCACTCGGTAAGCACCAGTTGACGTGGGCATTGAGAGACACCAGGGGCTTGGTTGTCCCTGGGGGTTGGAGGGGTTGGGAGGGGGGGGGGGTCGGAGGTCCGGTTTCAGCACTGGAAGATTTGGGGGCTGCCAACCTGACAGCTCCACCTGCCCGGTGGCTCTGTGGGCCAGCTGGCCCCCAGGATGATTAACGGCTAGTGTAAACTTACTCAGCGGGGTCTCGGACACATTTGTGCATTCGCTCACACGTACCGAGTGTTATGTGACGCTAAAAGCTATTAGTGAACAGGGCGGCCGGGCAGCAGGCAGAAATGACATCCATAAATGTTTAGTAGAGGTGCCCTGTGCAGTTATCACTTTTCAAAAGAGTCCCTCGTTTTTTTAAAAGAGAGCTCTTTTTACGGCAGGACCTTGATGCTAGAGATCAATATGGAGAGATTTATACCCTGTAGCATGTGGGGCATTAACCCCTAAAATCTGAATCCTATACCGGCCTTGGGCACTCACACACCTCCCACCCTACCCATGGTTCCTCCATAAAAAGAAAATGACATCATAAAGTGAAAACATGGAGTTGATATGGGACTCCTCTGGCCTAATTCCCCAGAGCTCATTGATACCTTTGATTTGCCTTTTTCAAGGCCTGAGCTCTATGAAGAAGCTTTGGTATGGATCTTAAAAATCTGCAAGGTCTTTTTATGAGAATAGTTCCACATTTAATAAAGTCGGTTTTCCCTAGCAAAGAATAAAATATAATGAAGAAAAGCTAACATTTCATGTTGTCATGTTCAGTGGATCATAGTAGCGGTTAGCTCAACCGTTACCTGAATTTGGACATTTGGATATATTTGGGAATATCTAAATAAGAACTAAAAACAGAAAACACTCTTTGTTTTGTATTCTGTAGCCGTATGTTCCTTGGGGAAATGTTTGTGGGTGGACAAGATGGACGTTTTTTTTGGGGGGGGGGGTTGCATAAGGCATTGCTAATTCCTGTGGCACAGATGGATTTGAGTGTTTGTACATGGAGCCTTAGTTTCCACGGGGCCATTATTTCCTCGCTAATGACCTGCTAAATCCATTGTGGCTAATGTATGGGGTCTTGCCTCTCAACGACCAATAAAATGAAACGCTTCACAAGGGTTCCAAAGGCATATTATCGCCACCAATGTGAGTTCATTCTACAACACAATCCTAGTTTGAAATGCAAATTTAACTGCGGCCCCCTTTATTTTTCAACCAAGTCATAAGTTATATATTGACAAGAAAAGCCTGAATGCAGGAGCTAGTTAACATTCTGAATGGAGTCTTTAGCAAACAGAAGGATTTCGTCACCATTTCGACAAAAGGGCCGCGAGCCAACAGTCCAGCTCCCAATACATTTCTACACACTATTTATATCAGTCCTCCATGTAAGTGCAACATTTCCTAATTACATTCATCACCAAAGCCCCCTACTTAAGTTCTCCCAGTATATTCATTATCCCGCTAACCAGGTCTAAATTATTAAACCTTTAGCAATATGCCCTCTGAAAAGAGTTGTTTATTTCCCCCACAGAGACTCCATGCTATACATTAGCAGTACAAATTAAGTAATACTTTACCTAGGCCTGTTGTTGCCTTCAATAGCTCCCCCTCACTGAGATCTATCCCCGCAGTCCGAGGGCTGGTGGGGGTCTCAGGGGGATGGGCTGTAGTTCACTCTAATGAAAGAGCGTGTGGCTGGTAATGGTTTAAATGATACATTTGTGCCAGAGTCGAAGACAAGACGCGAGTGAGAAAATCGGGCAAAAACAGCATAATTCACCGTCCCAGTGGGGCATGATATCATCGGACACCGTGTGGTGAGACTTCTTAAAGGCATCGGACACAATTAATTGTTGTAATTCTTGGATGACATATGTGGGTCGGTAATAGAAATGGGCAATGTATGGTAAAGTCTATCAGACTTAAAGGTTAATTACAATATCTACAGTGGTCCTACCCTTTTATGTGGAAATTGGTTGTTATTAATCAACTTTAGAGCGCCTTGCAACAGTGTTTGTTGGGGACTACAGTAATAGACTGAAAGCGTGCTAGCTCTGTCTTTAAAGGACACTTAAGTGTCCCTTTTATGTGGAAATTATTGGGGCGCAATTGTCAATGAAATCATTAGCTAACAGAACGCAATTACGCTTAAATAAATCCTATCCCGATTTGATAGGAAGAAAGAAGATTATAGAAGGAGAGAGAGTGATTGGCATAATTAGCCAAAACATTACAGCTGTCACTCAAAAGTAGCCAGGTGTTTACAATGAAAGGAATTTAAATCCACTTTAATGACAACCTGAACAATAACCTTTCCAGTGTCGAAAGTAGCCTTCATATAAATAGGGCACAATAGCTAATGCTTTTTCTCAAAGCGAAGGCAATTACATTAACAAACTAAATGTGAGGGCTGGAAGGAAGGGAAGAGTAAAACATGGGGGTGGTGGTGGTCATGGTGGCAGTGTTGGTGGGGGGGGGTTCTTTACAAAGCGAAAGTGACTGATGATACACCGAGGGAAGACGTACACAAAGGTAACAATTGTCATGGAAGGCAGGCTTGGTATTTACCAGAGAGAGAAAAGGTCCGGGTACCCTCATGCCCTTATGTCTGGGGCCCGCCGAATAAATCCCCCACTGATCGCTAATTGCGTGATTCTTCTTGTCTGCATCAACTTGAGCCGGACAGGTTATTTCAGCTTGTTATCGGGAACTCATTTATCCCCGTTGAATTATTACTGCGCCAGGGCCTCTGGTGAAACACAAACACTAGTGAATCTTGTGGAGTTATGGGAAGGCCTCTCCTCATTAGATGGCCAATCGACTGGCGGAGCGGAGGGTCCAATCGCGGGCCTTTATTGAGTGCTAAGGAGACACGGAATGACATTTACATCTCGTGCTTCTTCATGACTGGCTGAGGGGGAAATGGCCGCTATAGATTCCCCCTGCTCTGAAAGGCCGCCGCGTGGCCGATCAGGCGCGGCGAGACTTGTTCTCAGAGCGATGCTTCACAGATGTGCGGGCACCGCTGTTTTTGTACATCTGGGAAACAAATACGCAGGCCAGAAAATAGTGACACCATGGTTACCGTTCATCCAATGTGTCATTTTGTAGCGATGCCGCGACGACGGCAACCGCTGTTGCCTAAGAAAAAGCAACACTCCTGTACTATCCACGATTTCTCTCTCTCTCTCTCAGCACAAAAGATGTAAACAAGGCAAGTAATCGCATCTCATCTCAGGCGATATTGACTTATTGAGCAGAAGCAGAAGGTTGCCCCATTGTGCATGAAGCACCCTCAACCTCTCCCCCCCTCCGCCCCACACATCCGACAAAAACACAATAGGCCTCTACTTCTTAGGTGCTCTTTTCATTCAGTGGCAATTACAATCCACACCTGGCAGACAGAGGACACATCCCAGTGCCTTAACAACGTCGCAGAGGAACTCTCTCTTCCAAACAACCCTCCCAAATTGGCTCCGCAGCCAAAACCCAATTAGAGTTGAAATATGGTAACCGTAGCAGCCATTATGAAGCCGTGGAGAGATGGCGGAGTGGAGAGCGTTGAAGGTTAGCAGGGTGTAGGCCTTGTGAAGTGATACGTTATGTTGACTAGTGCTTACACAGCAGAAAAAACGGGGAGCTTCACCAGGAAGTGGTGGGGAGAGGAGGGAGAGGAGGGAGAGATGCAATTTGGGAGGCAAAGGGTGGACAAATAAACGCTCCTGGACAGATCTCCTGAGAACATGTATTAAGATGTCTGAGGAAGAGAGATTGCTGATTCGGCCTGGGGAGTTGACTACCGTATGGTAACTGTTTGTTTGTTGTTGTGGAGTGCCGGTAAAGGCATTACTGCATATTTCCCATGCATTATTAAAATGGTTGTTTACATGTTGTTTCTAAAGTCATCTAGATTACATGTAAACAAACACCAGTTCGGCAGCTTTTGCTCTATTTGTACACGTTTTGTGTGCACGGCTATTTGCAACGGTTTGCAGTGATTTACTGTGCCCAGATGTACAAGCTGTTACTTTTAGCCACAAAGGCTACATACATTTAGTATTTAACACAACAGTATTTAAAGAACTAGATAATAAAGTATTCATGAGACAAGGCTTCACCATGGGACAATAACGTTTTTGAATTATTTCTTATTAAATCCTAAACAAAATGTACGAAAAAATAAGTGAGCACAGTGGTGATAAGGGCACTCACTGCTTCCGTCTGTAACACAAAGAGAAAGTGAAATAGTGTTTTCTTGTACCACTCATCATCGCAATGTCTGCAGATTTCGACAGAGCTATCGAAAACCGACGCCACCTCCCCACCCTCCTCCCCTTTTCATCAGGCTGCACGTCTGCAGTCTACATGTGTTCTTGACACGCGGGGTAAGTAATGTTCCCCGTGCCAGCAAAGGATTTTGATTTGATACAAGCATTCAAACCTGTCTGCCGTGAGCTATGGCTATCTGTCCCCCTGCACCAGAATTGATTCCCTCTGGGCCTTAAATGCAGAGCATGCAATGCAACCCAAGGACGTCCCCAGCCCCCTACGCCCCCCCCTCCTACCCACCTCGCTCCACTCCCCCCACCCCTGTCTGGCCCCATAATGACAATCGTCTTTAAGGAATAATAGCCTCACTGTCGCTCTTTGAAAAAGTTACCAAGTTACTGCATGCAATAATGAATTCCCGGTCGATGACACATTGATAGATTCCCATTCTTCAGATGGGACACCGTAGCCACACTTTAATTGACAAGAAATGAAATTGGGTGGTGGTATGGTTGGGGAGAGAGAGAGAGAGAGAGAGAGAGAGAGAGAGAGAGAGAGAGAGAGAGAGAGAGAAGGATAAGCAGGAAGGAGAGAGGCAGGGAAGAGGCAGGGAGGAAATAAGCGAGAGGGGGACTAAATTCTGTGTGATCAGCAAGGTTTCAAACAATCATTGGGGAAGTGAAGTCCCCGCCATATCTATAAGTCATCATGTTTTATAGCCCATTAGCATCTGCAGAGAAGGGCCCGCATGGAGCGGCCCGGCTTTTTGTCGGAATTAAAATGTCAGAGAAGAAGAAATAGAACAAAACAGGGAATCCGCAATTAATTACCTGGCCATAAAAATTCAATAATCTGGCAGTGGTAGTGTTTTCGGCACTGCAGATCCCCTGATCACCGGCAAGCGGAATGGAGCGCATTCATCTCGCCAAATTAGATTTCTAATCTCGAAGTGTGGAAGTACATAGCAGAGAGAGAGAGAGAGAGGAGAAAAGGAGGAGGAAGCATTTCAGTATCAGCCAGATTGTATACACCTCGTATTTTCCTATCCTAGCTGCATTGGTATAAGCAAAATCCCTGCATCTCAAATAGCCAAAAAGACAATGTAAAACAATCTAAATATGCAATCCAATCAGTGAACAGGCAACTTTTCCTCTTCGTTCCTAGGCCTTTCTAGATGGCTTAAAACCTGGCTATCTGAAATTAAATCACATTACAGAGCATGGATCACATGAAGGTCAATCGTTGGTTGTCAATAATGAATTTATAGCATTAGCCCGGGGTCATCACGGCTAGTGATTTTCAGAATAATACATTACCTGGGGATCCACCCTGTAGAGATGCAGCAATTTAATTATCATTAATATATAGGAGGGGATACTATGTAATGTAGCTTTCATTGAATTCTTCCCAGGAAGGAAACTGCTTGTGATGGGGTTGCGCCAGCATCCCAATAGAGAGAAGAGGCAAGCAGGCTTGAAAAAGAGGCGATTCATTGGGTTGATTGCTGTTTTGCACATACAACCACGTTAACCAGATGAAACACGGGCCTCAGGTACTTAATGGGAATATGCTGACTGTGAATTACAGCACTTGCGAGATTAATGGGGTGAGAATCTCCAGAATCTCAGAGATGATGTTTACATTTGTCAAATCAGTACTCAATCAAATAAAACACTACTTATCTTGATTAGATGACTCATTTGTACATGGTAATAACAATGTTATTTTTTATGGAAAGCAGAGTAATTCCCTGTAAGTCTCCTTGGAAAAAAGTATTTATCCAATGAATAAATACCAAATCGTACAATAGGAAAGCAACTATAATCACCAAAGCCTTATTTTCCCCCCACAAACTTTAATGATTTCACCATCTAAAATTGCTAACCTGCGACCGAACAAAAGGGAGGGAGGTTCAAAATAAAAAATAAAATGTGCCTCCTCCTTCTCCCTGGGCTTCTGGGAAGGCAGCGCCCCAAGATTATATAAAGGGCGAGGAGGAAGAGTCGAGGAAGAGTGGTTTTAATTTAAGGAATGCAGTGCTCTATATTTTACACCGCCGCTGTTGTCTCCCATTATCTTGGTAAACATCCTGGGTACTAATGTGATGTATCGTCGGGCGGGCGGCGGTTTCATCCTGCTCGGCGGTGTGATTGATGAACGACGGCGAGATGAAACGGGGACAGGGAGATTTATGGCGCACCGGCACATAGAATATGCATGACTATCTGTGGCACGCTGAAGGCTGCTCTCCCTGCCGCTGATATGCTGAAGGAGAGGTCTACTAAATGAAATGTCGAGGGAGGGTAAATCTCAGTACATGAAAATCCCCCCCCCCCCCCCCCCCAACTCCACCACCACCGCCAGCACCACCACCACCACCACCAGCACCACCGCCATCGCCAGCACCACCACCACCACCCACCTTCTCCCATGCTGATGGGTGTGTGGTGTGTAGCTTGCAAGCGTGGCGGAAGTATTTTGACTTAAAATACATGATTTTATTCGGGATCCCTAAAAGATGTAATTTATAACTACGGCAACAAACGTGCTAACAGTGTACACTTTGTCGTGTTCCACATAAGCACACAGCGATGGGACCGGGCCTGCATGAGTGTGGCAATCGATCCCGTACAGGTACTTTCCTTGGTTTATTCTACCTCTCTACGTCTTCAGCTGTCAAAATAACGCTGGCCTCTTCCGTTTCATGCGGTTTATAGCGAGCGCTCCACTATGTCTTTTTCCGCACACTGATCAAGGTTTAAAAAGGTGCGACAGTAATTCTCAGGAGCCGAGTGCGGCAGTTTGTCTTGGGCTGTACAGTAATTCTGTCTTGCGTCTGATTTAGTTATAATACTCATTGGCATCTCGGAGTGCTTTGAGCAGTCAGCTCCTGACTGATCGATAGGACGTCATCGTAAATCCCTCCCTCCGCTCCCCAACCCCGGCGGTTTTTATTGATCCTCCAAGGAGCATTTGGCCTGCCTCTCTGCATATGTCACCTCTCTCAGCCCACCCGCACTAAGTACAACACATATTTTACCAACAAAGGGCGTTATACTATGCAGATCAGGGGGCCATATTGTTATCCGCTTTAGTGAATTACTACTGTGCCAGTGTGACTTCTATAGCACCCCAGAGAGCGTTTGGTTCTCTATACCCCGTCAAATAATATATATATATATATTTATATACATACGCACAGAGGTCATAAATAACGGTAATGCACCAAGGACAGATCGGTCACGAGTAAATGTTTATCTACTCCCCACTTGATCTGAATGCTTGCTTGCTTATCTATTTATTAATGTATACCTCTCAGGCTCTAAAGAGGCCGGTGTCACGGTGGACTTAACAGTGCACGCTAGCTTGCAGCAGAGTCTAAGCCAACAGGCCACTATTGTTGACTATTTGCTTGTCAAATCAATGAGCAGACACAGTGAATATTAAGGAGCACGTTAGGTCATCCTTCTCAGGGATGCCTACAGGTAGACTGTGGAGGTCAGGGTTTGAAACCCTAGCACCTTTCAGCTTGGAGTCAAACACCCTAACCTACTAGACTATTCTTTTGAGCTAAATTTAGATACTGCGTTTAGCTAGCCCAAATAAGGATAACAGACACCATATCAGCTACCATGATATTCCGCCCATTCATCACCTGGCACACCTAACCATCCCTGAAAGGCGGGATCCCTCTTCTGTATTCCTTCTCAAGGTTTGTCGCCTTGGACTTACCCCAGGGGGCTTAGGGCGAGGGGGGTTTGTATACGTGCTCTGCGAAGCCCTTTGAAACTGGAACTGTGATTAAGGGCTCTACAAATACAACTGAGGTAACTTGACCATAGGAGTAGTACACATCTATATCCAATACCCAATGGTCGGTACGAGGAGTGTTTTCACCCCGTGGGTGAACCCCCGCTCCCTCTTGAGTCATCCGTGTCCTACACTAGAGGACTAGGCCGGGCGGAGCCGACGCAACCCAACCAGTCCCTCCAAGACATGACTCACTCCGTGGGCATGTGACAGTGGCACGTGTCCAGGCAGCATCTGCAAGGTGGAACAATGAGGAGACTTGTCATGTCGTAATTGTAATTAAATAAAGATCTCACATGGTGTCAGCCGTGGAGGTGGGGCGGGTGGTGGTGGTGGTGGTGGGCGGGGGGCGGTGGGGTTAACTGACAGCCAGAGGGGGCTGGGGAGCTCACTGCGATGGTTAATGCAATTGTTCTGGTCAGTCGGCGCCTGTCACAAATCAAGCTGAAAGTTAGGTGACAGGTATAGGAGACCTAGCGGCTACGTCCCAAATTCTGGAGAGAGGCCAAGTCGTGGGTCTTTTGTGCCGAGTAGGTTGGAGAGGAAGCCACGCGATGCGCCGACCAATCAGAGTGGTTGTATGATTTAGGCTAATTCTAGGAGTTTGTACAAATGCATTAATTCAAATGTACGGAATATGGAAAGCAGTACTTCCTTATGTACGGAATATGGAAAGCAGTACTTCCTTATCAACTGTGGGTTAGGTTAGGATTTACTGTATTCCATTCCAGACAATTTTACCTTTAGCCTCTCAGGAGGAAAAACAACAACAAAATGGTAGACTGTGGGGGATGAAATCGCCTGTCCTTCACTGACACCGCCATCATCAGCACCACTCCTCCCTAACTCATTCCTCTCTCTGTTCTCATGGTGATGTATGGGGTGTTGTGTGACAGGGGGGGGGGAGCGCTCCAGAAAAACCTCTGGACATGCCAAAATACGTTTTACAAGGGCTGCTCTAATCAGCCTGGCTGCCAGAGGCCCATAAATTGCCCTTTGCTGCGTGTCTCCAGCTAATGAAAGACTGCTAAACCATGAGTGCTCATAGCTTTGCAGTGGAGTGGAAGTTGGGATGTATATATGGCCGTGCTTCCAGGGCTGGAGTCCTCTTTAAAAGCTCTGTGGATGAGAGTAACGAACATTGATGGCCGCTGTGTCAATCTAACCGCAGCTTTAATTTAAGCCTCTGTTTAAATGCATCTCGGTTTTATGTCGGCAAATGTTTACGTATACCTTTAAATTGTGTGCAATAAATCTCTTCAGAATCAAACTATGCAGCTTCGCTGTGTGTGTGTGTGTGTGTGTGTGTGTGTGTGTGTGTGTGTGTGTGTGTGTGTGTGTGTGTGTGTGTGTGTGTGTGTGTTTGTGTGTGTGTGTGTAGGCCTTACTGTACATACAGTGTACAGGCCCCTGATTGGTTAGCGTCATAGGGACAGGAAAGCTGTCGGGACAGACGTTGTTTACGATAATTACTGAGTGGAGAGTTGATGCTCTCGCCGTGTTGAGTTCTTAAAATAATTTGAGATGATTCAGGATGTAAGTGTCACTATTTCACTGTCACCACCTGGAAACAGGAGTGTGTGTGGAGGGAGGGGGAGTTGTTTTGTCCTTTTTCCTCTTCGTTTTTTTAAAATCCCAGACGTAACCTTCAACGTCCTCTGTTCGACAGGAAATGCAGTTTATCAACTTGGTGGGTATGGGGGGGGGGGGGGGGGTCTGACAACGGTGAAGGTGATGTATGCATTTCTGTGCCTCCCCAGATAACTCAAGTAGCATGAAGCCCTGATACAACACGGTTCCTTCTTTCCCCCCGCGTCCAACAGTGAAATAAACTCTCAAGTAAAAGACATAAAAAATAAGGAGGCTGATGGAATAAAACCATTCCTGAAGTATGTGTCCTGAAATCCTGAGATGCCTTGGGAAAAGGCTTCCTCAAACGACATTTTCAGAATACGATAAAGTCACTTGCCGCATCTCGTAAAGAGATAAAAACACAGCCTTCACCTTGAGAATGTGCATGTCTTCCTCTGAGGAACATTTTCTGTAAAAGAGAAAAAAAGTCTACACTTTTATTTTGTAAATGAACAGAGGGAAGCATGTGTGTGAGGCCTCCCTGTGCTCTAAGAGCGCGTGCAGGCATGTGTTTGAAAATTGTTATTAAGTGTTGTTGGAAAGCTAGCTGTGAGAACACATGCTCGGGGTCAACATGTGGTTCCTGTGTGTAAGGATGAGCACATGTTAAAAGTATGTTGTGTGTGTTACACCACAAAGCAAACATAGCTCCTATTCATTAAAACTACTCAGAACTTCTTTATAGGATGGTAAGTTTAATAGAAAAAATGTGTACTAAATATATCCAGGGCTTAGATCTTTTCCGTCAAATACAATCAAGCCAGATGACGGCAATCAAACAAATATGAAAAAAATACAAAACTATAATAATATTTATTTTTATAGGGATGTTCTTCTTATAGTTCTGCTTATAGAATCTCATAAACAGGAAGTTTGTCCATTCATGGACTTTATCTGCCTTCACTTCCTGCCATCTTGGGCCACCTTTGGTAAAATGCCCACCGAGTGAAACTCTCCTCAGCAGTGTTAGGCTGTAACCAAGAATAAGCTGCCAGTTGTTTATCCCAAAGAGGATAAACACACACGCCTACACACACATGCATACCCAGCGCACTCATGCCCAAAAACATCCCATCACACACGTACACACACACACACACACACACACACCCACACACACACACACACACACACACACAAACAGACTCACTCAATCACTGATTCATTCCCTCACTCACAGACACACACATGGACACAGACACACACATAGATACACACACACATAGATACACACACACACGCACACACACACACACACACACACTTACTCATTCAGTCACTCACTCACACACCTACACACACACACACACACACACACACACACACACACACACACACACACATTCACACAAAAAACACACACACAAACAAACACACATTCTGAATGGTGTGCCTCTGCTCTGGCAGGCCAGTAAGCAGGCGCTGGGTGCCGGCTCTGGCAGTGCTCTGTCTTATTTACAGGACATTTGTTGTACTTGACATTCATCACGGCTGCAGGGCCGTGAACTTCATGCAAACGCCAGCCAAGCATTCAGCGCCCAGGGCCCTGGGGCCCCGCTGTCTCGGCATCATCACAAGTCTTTTCACGCTAAGATAAATCACTTCAACCGGACCCCGAGCACAACACGCACACACACAGGGAGGGGAGGGGGGAGGGACAGGGAGAGGGAAGGAGGGAGGGAGAGTTGGCGGGAGGGAGGGAGACAGAGGCCGCTTCAAAGGTGGAAGCGGAGAGACACCGAATGGTGCAGATGGAGGTAGAGCAGTAAAAAGACAGATAGAGATATGTCCAAGGACGAGGTGGAAGGAAGATAGGATAAGAGAAGAGAGACTGGAAGAACGGGGAAGGGGTGAGAGAAATACAGTAAAAAAAGTAGCCCTATATAGATGAGGTAGAAAGAAGGGAGGGAGAGGGAGAGAGGGGTGGGGGGGGGGGGGGGGGGGCGCTTGTGGCTCACGTCAGAGGGATCCCACCCCCCACCCCCTGGGGTTAAGGGTATCCTTGCTTGAGTCTTGTTAATTGTGTGGCCGTCGCACAGAAATATCACTAACCATTATGAAGGCGAGCATATGTCTGCCCTAAATGCTTGTCAGATTTCAGTGGGATGTAAATAATGCGGCCCCATGACAACCAATGGAGGGCAGGCGATGGCCACAGGATACAAACGCAATCTTTATTTTTATTACGGTCCCACACACGGAACGTATGACCCCCCGAGGTGTCGGCAAATGCTTGTGTGTGTCTGTCTGTGCGGGCTCGTATGTGGGAGAAAAGATTGAACTCTTGGAAGTTGTTCTCTGCGTGTACAGTTTCTGTGTGCACAATGGGCCCATTGTATAGATGCACTATGTGTAACGAAACACGCTCTCTACACAATGCTACAGCTTAACTAAGTTACATGATGTTAATGATCTGTTCCACTGCATCTGTTGTATTGGAGGGGACTGGGGCTGGTCATTGGTTAGCATTGGTAATTGGTTAGCATGTATTATTCATTATTCTCTGTAGCATGTTATAGGTTTCAGTCTGTTATTCAGTGTGCTCTGATGCCAAATTGATGAGGAGTATTATCCGAAACACACCCTCTGTCCTTGGTTAGAAACATATTTGTAGTTTGAGTAAGTTTGTCTGGATAGGAACGCGTCCTTCGAGAAAGTCTGTTCTGCTCTACACAACCATAAACACATTTTATTGTACCACACACCGCTAAAATACATCAGGGATAGATATCTTTTAACTCATCAACAGATATAGTTCAGCACTCTGCATGGCCACGACTCCACATCTAGAATATTCTTGGGCTGCATTTAAGAAAGAAGCCTGATAAACGCCGGAGGAAATGATAACCAGATACTGGAGATCCTGACAGTGGAGTCAGTCAGTGTCTGCGACTGCAGCGGGAAACATAAACCGGACAGGTATTAAGCGCGGCGTCAGTACAAGATGATAAATGTGTCTCAGAACTGCTCCAACGCGGAGGCAGCTCTCTGGGCAATATATCCAGCTGCAGTCAGCGCCAAATTATAAATCAGCCCTCTTTCCGCTAGCCGTGATCCATTGCTATTTATCGACAATAATTTACACAAGTGGTTTACAGATGCTTTGTACTCGGCTGGGCAGTAATTTACAAACCGTATAAAACGCGCCTGTTTTTTTTTTTAATACCGAACCTGGCAACATGGTAGCCAAGCAATCTGAAGGAAAAATGAGGCTGCGGGTGAAAGCTCATTGATTCCCATGGTTGATGTGCGTTTCTACGGCGTCAGGCTTGGCGCTGAAGGATGGGTGGTAGGGCTGCTTTTTCGTTCTTTTTTTCCCACATCATATTCTTCTGCAGGGTTTCAACCACGGTTTTAACTCCTCATTCACGTACGATGCAAGTCATCTCAACCAACCAAAAAACAGAACAAAGGACTTCCCTGAATAGAAGTTAATTACTTCCCTTATAATAAATCAACACGGCAAACAACTGAGCTTCAAACCCAACCGAAAACAAGTAACGTGCTTTTGGTGAAAACCCAAAGGCGTCTGGTTTGATCCTACAGCCTAACCTGTAGGCATCCCAGAGCAAGATGCCACAGCCCTAAACCATTACATTCACTGTAGGTTTATTTGGAAACAAGATAAAAGCCTCCACTAAAATGACTAAACGGCACATTGTAAAGAGAGAAGAAAAGCAAGGGTGTGTGTGGTTTTTGGGGTGTGTGTTAGAGTGCTTTGTGTGACCCGTAGGTAGGCTGTGGTGGGTCCTTTTGCCTTCGCCTCCTGGTTCCTCTGTGACGGAGAACAGCGGAGCAGGCACCAGGTGTATTAATGAATGACAGAGCTGGCTGGCTATCAAAGGTAGACATGATTTAGTGATATTCCCTGTTTCTTTGTTAAGGAGCCAACTGTCAAACACTGGTAAGTGGGGCTGTGGCCCTCGTCAACGCCTCAGGCATACGTGTGTGTGCGTGTGAGAGTGTGTATAGGTATGTGTGTGTGCGTGAGTTTGTGTGTGTTGGTGCGTGTGTGTTAGGGTTTGTGTGACTGTGTGTGTGATTGTGTGGGAGAGAGAGAGTGTGTGTGTGTGTGTGTGTGTGTGTGTGTGTGTGTGTGTGTGTGTGTGTGTGTGTGTGTGTGTGTGTGTGTGTGTGTGTGTGTGTGTCTGTGTACTGGCCTGTGAGTGTCTTGTGTGCCTGTATTGTTTTGCATGTGTGTATGAGAGTAAAAACATGGGAAAGGGGCCTTGTGGGTGTGTGTATGTGTGTGTGTTCTTTGCTTAATACTCAGTCACATATACAGTGAAAAGTTCAATTATCACGTTCTGTATCATGTCTGTGCCTCGTTGCATGGTTGAATGTGTGTGTGTGTGTGTGTGTGTGTGTGTGTGATTTGGGTGAGTGGTGCTCAGCCATGTGGAGCAAACATGAATAAACAGGCGCATGGAGCTGGAGCAACAACCTGCAGTATCTGTCTTCTGTATCTCGCCTGCTGAACAGTGACTGGCTCCACTACGGCCTGCGGCCCCCGAGAATAAACCAAGCGTCTCTGGAAGAGTCCTCGTAAACCAGAGGTTAAGAAACACATTTGGATAGCAGGAGCACAGACACACACACGCACACACACACACGCACACGCACACGCACACACACGCACACACACACGCACACACACGCCATCAAACATCAATTGAAGAGCAAATTTTACCATTCCCGTAACAGATTGATGAGAAGATAAAGCCTGATAAGCAAGCTAAACTGTCTGGAGTGGGACACACACTTTACTGCTCTTATTTATAGGACATAAAGTGTTGAGCAAACGGCAGGCACGTCTGCCGCGAGCCAGGGTCAACTGATCCACAGGATAAGCCCCCGCTTCAACTATTCGCAAACCGACACAGCTGGTTGAAATAAGCTGTTTCAAACCATCAAACACAGAGCAGATCGGGAGAAGTGACCAAGCACTGAGATATGATCAACGCTTGCTGAGTGTTGATCACAACGATGTCAGCCAAGGCACTCTCAAACACAGATTTTGTCAGTTTTGTCGAATGCAAACGGACACGACAGGATGAAAGCACAGAGTGGTTTATAGATCAGTTGAGCACAAAACATCAGAAAGGGAAAAGTTATGAACCGCTGGAAAATGATGTTGGCAAAGTCTTTGTGTTCGTGGAACTACATGTCCTTGCCACGCGTCAGATTACACAAGGAAGACAAACAGACAGAGCTAAAGTTGATCACCAAGTCAATACCAACTGCCAGCAGGGCCTATACTATGTCTGAGGTAAATCATATAAGTGGAAGCCCCATAAGACAATTGAACAAGGGGCTACCTTTTCCTTTTTTAACCATATTATTATTGAACCTGTTTGTGTGTGTTTGTGTGCGTGTGTGTGTGTGTGTGTGTGTTTCCCCTATCCTGTTAAAAAACCCTCAACATCAAACCGGCGGGCTCGATAATTATAACGTTCCGGATCCTTCCTGGGCGGGGGGATCGCAGGGGGGTGAGGGTGGGGGTTGGGGGGGTGATGAAATCGATAGACTAAGGACAAAGAACCTATAGACATCACTTAATTCTCTTATCAGAGTGATTTAGGGGAAGAGGAGGATGTTAAATAACTGTAAATCTTTATCTATGACTCGGGGGGTGCTTTATGGCAGTTCTAGAAGCGTCTGCCAGACAGAATGTCCATACCTCTCGCCGACTGCGCAATTTATGGCTTTATTACCCTTTGTCTTAAAGAGCGGGAAGAGACGTGGCAAGGGGGGAGGGGGAAGATAACAGGCCCTGGCCCCCCGCATCAAAAAAATAAAAAAAGCAGGTGAGGAAGAAGGAAAGGAATGGCGCCCTGTCGCTCCGCTTGACAGCTTTATGTTCCCCGGGGATGGGCTTCTGTTTTTGAGAGGGAGAAGGTTGGTGGGTGTCCGCAGGGTGGGATGGTGGTGGTGGTGGGTTGGTGAGGGAGCGGGAGACCTCCCTCATTGACACCCCCATTGACACCCTCCTCCCCCAGCCTTTATTTTCGTGGTGCTCTTGCCTGTCTTGTAATCATCTGGAATACTGCGCTCCCAGCCCATCCCTGTGCTTTTGCTTGTAGCGTTAGAGGCAAATTCAATTCCTCCACCCTGACTTATCTCACGATGATCACGTTTACCTTGATGTTTCCATCATGTTCAACCGCCACCTGCCTACCGGCCACCCCTCCACAGAGGTCAGGAGGAGGACTGGGAGAGGGAGGGAGGGGGAGCGAGAGAGAGAGGGTGGGAGAGAGACAGAGAGGGGGTGGGAGAGAGACAGAGAGAGATATTAGGGAAAGGGAGTAGGGAGAGAATGTAAGGGAGAGCAGGGGATAGGGGTGATTGGTTAAAAGAGAGGATAGGGAGAGAGAAAGAGAGAGAGAGAGAGAGAGAGAGAGAGAGAGAGAGAGAGAGAGAGAGAGAGAGAGAGAGAGAGAGAGAGAGAGAGAGAAAGATGATTGGCTACGAGATGGAGCAAGAGAGAGATGGAGTGAGAGAGAGGTATCTGTGTGGGTGGGGGAGATTGGCTAAGAGACAGAGCAAGGGAGAAGGGGAGGCAAGGAGAGGTTTGATCCGCTCAGAGAGAGAGAAAGTGAAAGGTAGAAATAGAGAGGTGGGGGGGATCGGTTAGGCGATAGAGCGAGAGAGCGGGAGAGAGAGAGAGAGAGAGAGTGCTATTTTACAAGCGAGTCATGAGTTCTTCTGGACTCGGCAGATGCTTCCTCATATGTTCTGGAAGGCCTGACAAGTGGCTTATTGTTCCCCGTGATAAGGCGACAGTGTTCCCAGTAATGGGAATTAGAAGCAGGGTGTAAGTCAGGGAGACGCAGGCCCAGACTGAATCAATAGATAATGGGAGATTCCTCTTGGACGCTAAAGGCATGGTTATTATCTGAGGCCATTAAAAGAAAAAACAGCAAGCATGGCCCCTTATTTATCTTCGGTTGGGGGGGGGGTGTAGGGGCTGTTATAGTGTCAAGGCTGGACTACATTTCTGGTACACTTTGCCTGAACCCTGGGCATGAAGGCCCCCATAATATTACCAGATGCAATGGGCCCCCAGACCATGTTTTGGAGCCGGTTGGCCGAACAACAACAGGCCCCGTTGTTGACTTAATGGGTGACACCACGCTGGGACGTTATGAAGGCATGCCACTTACTAGGAGAAGAAGAAGAGGAGGCCAGTTTAAGACGTTGAATGAATCAGTTGTGTGTGTGTCGTTTAAATAGCACTGCACTCGATTTTAAAATGGTGGCGTTTCCTTTTTTTTTTTTTAAAGAACAAACCTGTTTTTGTATTCTCTGTTGCGTCAGATAATATTTCACAACTTTGAGTGGCATAGATTGCCGGAAGAAATGTCAACTGTTATACATTTTTCGGTTGACACACTAAAGTGTTGTGCTGTCACTAGCTATGTTTCTTTCCTTGAAGGACGGCTTAGAGAAGCGTTAATGGAACATAATATAAACTCGCCGTTCGGGTTATCCAAGTAGG
Source organism: Pollachius pollachius (assembly GCF_949987615.1). Lineage (NCBI taxonomy): Eukaryota > Metazoa > Chordata > Actinopteri > Gadiformes > Gadidae > Pollachius > Pollachius pollachius. Next base: position 10,953,687 of record NC_136935.1, read on the forward strand.
TTACACCCGAAAAACTATTTGACCCAGTTACATGTATTAGTGTTCTACTACGGTACGGAGCTCCGCGCAGTGATCACAGAGTGATGGCTCTCCTAAAGGTTAATCATTGATTGACGACAGCTAGCCCAACAACAAGTGGCAGGTAACCAGACAGTGAGTTGTGCTAGAAAGATCCAAAACATCAAAATAGATTTCATGGATCATAAACACAAGAGACTGTCTGGTCTGTACTCAGACTTTAAGACTGCAACAGTTTTGTTGTGTTGGAGCCAAAACACAAAATGAGGTGGGTTTTTGAGAAATGTGGTATGCTCAAGCGCAGCGATATAAATGATAATAACTCTTGTATAATAATAATTCTTGCCTGTCTTAGTGCAATATGTGCCATGAGGTGGAAATTCCCATCCAAAGCATTTGACAAGAACATTAAGGGCATATACTCTGTGCATTGGGAGTACGAACTCCAATTTGAACTCCTAACCCCTTGGTAGTGTTATTGCCTTGCTTGTTGGAGTAGGAGTATGATGAGCAGTTATTGTATCGTATTAATAATAATCTCTAATATAAAATACAGAGAAAGGGAGGGATGGTAAATGTTGGTTGTAAACGGGAACGACCAATGAAAGAAAGTAAAAATGAGATAAAAAAAAGAAGAGATGAGAAAAAAGGAAGAAAGAGAGAGAGAAAGAGAGAGAGAGAGAGAGAGAGAGAGAGAGAGCGAGAGAGAGAGAGAGAGAGACCCTCCCCTGCATCTTTTGAATACATCAGCCATTTTCTTTTTCTTGTTTGTTTGTTTGGTGCGAGTGGTTGGTGAGTAGTTCTTATTTACTGCTGACATGTGACATCCTCAATGTATTCAGCTCTTGCCCCCTACACTTTAGAAGCAGGCCCGTATTGTGACCATCCCTTTAGGAAGAGGTCTGCCTGTGCGTCCGTTCACGTGAATAATTTGTGGCAACAACGTGTCGCCACAGCGCGGTAAGTAGACCCAGCAGCAGTGGACTACAGATGAGTGAGCAATGAGCCAATGAGATCGTAGAAGGGCTGCGGTGGTGGCGGCAGCGGGGGAGGGCGGGGCCATCGGCGTGCATGAATTATAGGAGCATTCGGAGCATATGCATGTGTGTCTTCACAATTAATAAGTTCCCCTCCATCTGAGAGTAATCTAATTATGAATTATGCATTCGTTCTGCCGTGAATCATTTGTGCGCTTTATTAGCTAAATTGCGGGAAGAGATCCAGCCGCATCATTGAGATTTAAATTAATTATTTCTTTTTTTCCTCCTCTTTGTGAAAAGCCCTGACTTCAACATAAAACGACTGTGTGAAGCCATAAAGCTAATGGTATTTGAAGGAAAATGTAATTATGATTCAATAATTGACAAATTAAGCCAAGGGAGCTTTGTTTTGCTAATGTATTACCCTTGGCAAAAACCATACGCCATAAAATATGTTGTTGGGTTTTCCGTTTTTTCTCCTTTGAAACAGCTGTATGTCTGCGCCAGGTAATTACGTTCTCTGTAAACACACATAAACCTTCGGCAAACATGTCCAGCAGCCAGATGTGGATTAGGGGTGAGGCGGGGATGTCATTCTGTCCTCCCTGAGGTACATCTGGATGATAAATTAAGGACAAAGCGTCTGTCTGTCTGTCTGTCTGTCTGTCTGTCTGTCTGTCTGTCTGTCTGTCTGTCTGTCTGTCTGTCTGTCTGTCTGTCTGTCTGTCTGTCTGTCTGTCTGTCTCTCTCTGTCTCTCTCTCTCTCTCTCTCTCTCTCTCTCTCTCTCTCTCTCTCTCTCTCTCTCTCTCTCTCTCTCTCTCTCTCTCTCTCTCTCTCTCTCGTTTTTATGATGCATGTGTGCAGACACAAGTAGTTTAGTTGCAAAAGCTGTCACTGCATTACCTTCTCTGAAATCTTAACTTAACTTAATTTATTGGTTGATATACAATCTCTTTTTGCTTTTTAATTTCTGATTATTTTATTATATGTTTATTATTATACCTGATCATATTTATTCTTCAGGCCATATCCTATTACATGACCCAATGTTTCTCTTAATTAATTTCAGTATGTTTCATAAATCACCACCCCAGTTATATTATGTTGCACATGGTAATATTTTATGTATACTCCAGTCTCAGGTTATAATGGGGGTAATGAAGATGATAGAATGAAGATGTCATAAGAGCCGTTTGGCTTTAGTATCTTGCTTAAGGGAACTTCCAGGTCAGGCTGCAGACATTGGGGCTCAAACCCAATACCTTGTTGACTGTGAGTGGAACAACCTAGCCACCAAGCCAATTCTTAAATGTAGGCTTTACTCAACAGGAATCATTTGAAATGTGTATATGTTCACTGTCATGTTGATATTACGGGCAGATTGGGTTAAAACAACTTGTCTGGAAGTGGAAATGTAAGGATATAGGGTCAGAGCAGAAGGTTCTGTGTACAGGCCAAGACTGCCGTTGCCTCTGTAATAATAGCCAAAGTTTCGCTGAACATAAATCATCTGAAAGTACACATTTGACATTGGTGGCCGCAGTATATTTGGTCACCTAAAACAACCTTCTGGAGAGACACTTGATAATCTCCGGGCTTCACAGCAAATCTTCTGTCACACCATTAGGAGACCAGTGGATCACTGGAGCGCAACACTATCACACTATATTTCCCACAAGCCTTTGCTGCTTTCAACACGAGGCGATGCTCCCAAAGAGCGTGATATTTGGTTACTCTGCTATTTGGTTACTGAGATAGATGGATGGATGTGTAAACTATGAATGGTGATTAAGCGACTGAATCCCTCGGCGGAAGGGGCTGAGGCGAAGACCACAGCAGACATTAAGAGACGTCCTGTCAGGTTGTGAAATAACATCTGAGCTCTCAGCTGCTCCAGTTCATTTTCATAATGACAGTGAATAGAGTTGAAAGGAGCGGAGGGGAGGCTGAATGCTATTAGGGATTGCTTGCTTTCAACGTTGATTAGTTGACGCGACGGTGATGAAGAGGAATAGTTTGGAGGGAAAGGTAAGTGTGTCACGCGATGATGGCGGTGCCACAGGTTGAGTCGTGTTACGGGAAAAACACCACGACTGATGGGGGAGATGACGAAACAAGGCCATGGCTGCAGAAATGTGTGTGTGTGTGTCCATGTGTGTGTTTGTGTTTGTGCAAGCGAGTTTGTGTGTGCATGCATGTGAGAGTGTCTGGATGCATACATGTGAGAGTGTTTGCGTGTGCCTGTTTGTGTGTCGATGTGTGTCTGTGTATATGTGTCTGTGTGTGTTTGTGCATGCGTACATGTGGGTACGGGTGTGAGTGAGTTCCAATATATATTAAGTGTCTTAGAAGCTTTACCCTGTCTTCGACGCACATCATATTGCAAGTCACACCGAATTTATGCCACTTCCTTTCACCAAAGTATACGATGTATTTAGAGGATTCAATTATAATGTTTCACTTTTAATCCACGTGTGAAATAGTGCAGTGAATGGCATTTTGCGGAGGGACAGTGATGTGCGATGTCCATTCTTCAATACATCCAAGTTTCGGAGACATTCATTCATATGCTTTTGATGTGATGATCAATACAAATATCAGACACCGATAATTAAAGATTTCTGAATGTAGTTTACCACTATGGATGCAATAAGAGTACTGTGTAAGTAGGTTGTCACATCCACCATGACTTACAACATGTACGGTGACCATGGTGACTATGACAAAGACACCTGATTGTTATTTAATTTATTTGCATGCTAAAGCCCAGAAAAATCAACATTGGTCGGACTAAAACTTCTGTTGCTTTTTTGTAGGCCACCGTAGAAGTTGAAAAGGGAGGGGTGAGGTTTTTTCTTTGTTTCTTTTTTTTTTGTTGCATTCTGGAACCTCCCCACTAGATGCCACTAAATTCTACACACTGGACCTTTAAAATAAAGTTTTTTTTGTTGGTTTGTGTCGCCGAATAGACAGGAACACACTTGTACCTGAGCATGATTTCTAGCTGGCATATATGAGGCTCTGAAACCCCAGTCGACTACAACGTGAAGTTAATCACCGAGAGATTCAACTCCTTGCTCAAAACTAAAAGTACATATTTCCTTAAAATTGTATTAAAACTTCACGGATGTTTCTGTATGGCCTGAGTCTAAATATCGCGCCATGACAGCTGCCAGTTCACGACAGCCCCCACTTTATCCGAAGAGTCTCCACCATTTCCCCCGACAACAAGCGGCGACGGGAGAGAGACAAAAGACGAGAGAGAGAGGAGAGAGAGCAAGACAGACAGACAGACAGAGAAAGAGAGGGAGAGCGAGGGAGAGAGAGATAGATAGAGAACACAGGGGAGCCGGGGAGTGTGTTTAGGAGGAAGACAGCTGTCAGTAGCTGTCAATCGTTTGTTTTTGATGCCATCGTTTCGACACAGGGCTGTCTGTCTCTCCGTGTGACTGCAATCAAAGACGGATTCGCAGCCCAGACAGGCACGCTAGGTTTGGAAACGCGAATGTGGAAAGAAATCCACACATTTTCTCTCATTTGCACCTGGCATGTAAACTGAACTTGTTTTCCCATTCAAGTTCATTATCAAATGTAGTTCTTGGTTTTCACTATGATGACATAGTGAGGATTATATAACAAATTTGATTAACTATTCCAACTAAGTTGGCTTCAGTTTTATAAATAAAGAGATAAACATATTTCAGCAGAAAAAAGTGACAGAAAGAGTGAATCAAACACAACCAGTATATAACCAATCAATAACCAATTGATTAAAAAAACATTTATGCCAATGACCCAATTTCTAGCTCGGAAACTTTTGTTTTCGACCTCTACTTGAACTTTTGTGGCCCTGTTAACATAAATTCATCACGGTCCTAACTAAGTAAATAGCAGTATTTTGAATATAACGAATAATAAGGCAGTCAGTTGGTATATATAGGACGTCTATGAGACATCTTATATAAAAGATATGGTTTGCTAAAAGGGTTCATCAAATATCCACAGTTTATGCCAGCAATGTCCTGCAACCCTGAATGCATATCAATCGACCCCAAGTGGAGTCTCTATCCCAAAGTGGGGAGCCACTGCTACAGTACGATATGTTCTCAATGAAAACCGCAAGTACTGACATTTTTTTTGTTGCTTAAAAGCCTTTACCAGTACCGGTGACAAGATCCAGCTGGCATACTTTCCTTTTGGAGCTGGTGGTGGTGGTAGTGCCGGTGGGTGGGGGGTGTTGTCTCTCCTCTGCTCTGGGTCGGATCTACAGCTCAAGATACCTCCCCTGGAGAACAGAAGATTCCTTTCCCCAACACCAAGACACCACGTGCTGGACCCCCAGCACGACCCTGGGGATGACCAGACTACCAGAACCCCAACCTGGTAGTGAGGAGGTGGGGGTAGGGGGGGGGAATCATGGGTTGCGTTCCCATGATTCCATTATGGCCCCTCTATCGCGCCCTGGGCCCCTCTCCCAGCTCGGCAGGTAAACACACGGACAGTTTAGTAAACCCAGATGGGAATCCCCCCCCCCCTCCCGGTTCCCCCGTACACAGAACTCCATCCCTGTCCGTCTCTCACATGTCGGGGAGACACAGCTGCCTGATGTCCGGAAGAAGAAGAAGAAGAAGAAGAGATAAAATACTCTTTCAGAGCTCCGAGAGTTGTGCCTGTTGTTGTGTGATCCAAACTACCCAGTTCATCATGCATAAAACATGAAAGATGTACATCCAAAACACTGTGCTGGCTGTTTATTGGCACTCACTGCGCCATAAACCATTTCACCCCTTCTCCCCAGCACCACCCCCTCATCTCCTCGCTCCCCCCCCCCCCCCCCCCCCCCCCCCCCCGCCCCCGTGGGGGACGAGACGCACGCTCTCCAAGACCAGGATGATGATATTTAACACGGAAAATATCAACCATAAAACACAATAATAAACATAAGCGGAGCAAATAAATCGGATTCCTAATAACCCCGAGGCGGGGCTTTATGTAAGCGCGGAGATCGAGTTCCCGGCGGTAATTGATGGTACGGGCTCTATCAAGGCACCGGCGAGACACTAATATAGTCTTATAAACACACCGGCAGCACTCTGCGAGCAGCTTCGTCTCTGCTCTCTGGGCGGGGGGCGCGCTAAGTGCTTAAGTAATGTACTGCTTTCATAAGAGAGCGCGTGCACCATCCTCTCCTCCACCATCCACGACGCCGCCACCACCCGCCACCACCTCCACCAACACCACCGCTCCCTTCCGTGGAAATATGTCTCCATCCACTGGGCACTGTGATTAAGGATGGAAAGAAATAAAAAGCCCAAAGAAATGAACGCGAGGTAAAAGTGCAGTACCTCTGAATAGATTCAAGTAATGACATGAAGTGGAGGGAGGAGAGAGGGAGAGAGAGAGAGAGAGGGATAGAGGGAGAGAGGGATAGATGGAGAGCGAGAGAGAGAGGGATAGAGGGAGAGAGAGAAAGGAGGAAAGGGGATGAAGAAAGGGAGAGATTGAGAGCAACAGAAGCAGAGAGACAGAGAGGGAGAGAGGGATGGAAAAAGAACGAAAGGAAAGGAGGGAGAGAGAGGTTTGGAGAGACCAAGAGCAACAGAGGGAGAGAGAGAATGACAGAGAGAGAGCGCGAGAGATAGAGACCTCCCTCGCCTCTGGAGGGATCCATCACAGATCCACGCGGTGTTCCCCCTGGTCCTCAGCCTAATGTATCACCTCTGGATTAGAGTAATGTGGGCCTGATGGATGTGTTCTGAGTGGAGGGGGCAGCCACCACCGTATACCCCAGACGGGGCTCACAGGCCCTGGGTGGAGCTGTGAGAGGAGGGCCGTGTTGCTGGGGGTCCATTACACCATCTCCTCCCCTCCCCTCCCCTCCTCCACCTCGTCTCCCCCTCACCCCAAGGGTGCACGGCTACCTGCATTGTTTACCTCCTCCCGTAGACTCATTCTACCTGCTTCCCTTCTTTCTCCAGCCATTACACCGTTTCTGCATGTAGGCTACACAGGTATGGCTGTTGTGGGTGCATGTGTGTGCATGACAGCGCGTCTGTGTGACAGTTTGTTTGTGCTTGCGCTACGTGTGAGCATATGTGATGCTGTGTGCCTGCGCACGTGTTGTCATGTGTGTGTTTGTGTGTACGCATTTGTGATGTGTGTGTGTGCGTACATTTGTGATGCTATGTGTGTGTGTGTGTGTGTGTGTGAGATGCCATATGTTTGTGTGTGACAGCATAGCGTGTGTGTACCTGCGTGGGATGCCATGTGTTTGCTACCTGTGTGCACGGCCATGCTTGCCTGCGTTAGTCACAGGTTTCCTCAGAGAGGCAGCACAGGGTCCCGGGTCGAGGCCCTGGCTCTCCCAGTCCGCTTTACTGCCTTCATTTGGGGAGAAGGAGAATGGCCCCTTGTCTTATCAGGCCCTCTGCCTGCACTCTGCAGCCCTACCCCGGAGCCCTTGCTGCCTCCTTCTCTCTTTCTACCTGTTCTTCCCATTTTTTTCTTTATTGGCTTCGCTTTTTAAAGTTTTTTCCTTACTTTCCGCTGTGTATTTTTTCATTTTTTCACATTCTTATTTGTTATTCTCTCCATGGTTCTGAATTGTCCTCGTTTTTATCCACATTTATTTATTTTTCTCTTTCTTTCCGCCTCCCTTAATAATTGATGTCAGTCTTTCTTTCTTTCCACACATGCATACACGAACAAGTGCCTGCACTTACCTACAAAACTCGCACAGAAATACAAACGCAAACACCCATGGACTTCCAATAATCCACAAGTAATGTGTGTGTTTGTGTGTGGGGGTGTGTGTTTGTGTGTGTTTTGCGTACAAATGACATGGTACAAGCACACAAATTTGACAGCAGTCACAGCATACAAAACTCTGCAGAGCCTGAACACACACACACACACACACACACACACACACACACACGTCAGAGAACAAATCCATCACATTTATTCCGCCCCAATGTGTTTGCATTTTTGGGGGGGCTGTGCCGTGCCAACAAAAATATTTATTTTATCCACTTTTCTTTTTTCTTTCTCTCGCTGTTCTCCCCTCAAACAGAAACACAAAAAGGAGAAATGGCCGCCTCTCGTTCTCCCTGGCTCATGCCAGAATCCTCAATGGTTTCCTCAAAGGTTACTCTGTGGCGCGGGGGGGGATGGAGACGCCGCTCAGGCAGGGGGGCTCCGCTCAGAGATAATAAGTGAGGAGCGCTCCTTGGGTATGTTTTACAGCTATCAAGACGCATCATATCTGACGTGCATTCTGCTGTTTACACACTCGCTCCTCCATGAAATCCTCTCCGGCTATAGAAGAGACGAGGGGGAGGGGGGAGGGGAGTGGGCACACACACAGACACACACACACACACTCAAACATTATGCATTCACAGATATTCGACACACATTTTGCATGCACAGACACATTCTGTATACACACACAGACACACACACACACATGCTGGATACACACCCACGCAACCAAAAGGCGCACACACACATTCTGCTTACACACACACATTCTACACACACGTGTGCCTGGAGGAGCGCAGTGCGTTGCCCTACTCCCTCATCCCCCACCATGTGTCAAGGACCTCTTATCCTCAAGCGGGGTGTGTGTGTGTCTGTGTGTGTGTGTGTGTGGGGGGGGGGATGCAGACGCCGTAACCCGTCAGCCGACCCGACTTCTTGTTCCCGTTCTGCTGGCTTATGAAAAAATCATGGCTGTTGGGCTTCAGAGTGTCTGCCTCTCTCCCCCCCCCCATCAATACCAATCCAGCATGGGTCTTCATGCAACATTAGCTCCCCGGGCGGGCCCACAGTAGTTTTCATAGAGCAAGCGAGCCGCCTGCATGCCCATTCATCTGCTAATACACGAGAGGAAACGGGGAATAGAGCAAATAGGCCCCTTTAGAAATGTTACATTTGATCGCGGCGCCGGAACAAACTGCGTCGATGAGACGGAGCCACTATACGCACGGCTCTCAAAGGGCTCGGTGCTGCTTTTTTTGAAGTCCCCGGGTGTTACGGGCGTATAACCTGTGCTCGCTCTTCCCTTTTTCATTTGAACGCCCGCCCTCCTTGTATAGGCTTTATGAGTGAAACAATGCAACGGCGTTCGGGGCGCGTGGGGCCTTGTGCTGGCGGTCCGTTGTCATCGTAATCCTATCAAATATTTAGGTACGCGTCATATACACCGCTAGTTTTTGGTTTGGCATTGTGTTTTTATCTGGAAGGTGCAGAAAACAGGCGGCGGTGCCCGGGCATGCATTCAGTAAAGTGATTGGTTCTCTCTCTAAATGTGTATTCTAAAATATACACTACAGGGTGTAGTTGCTCTATAAAAAAAAAATGTAAATGCACAAAAATGCTTTTCTTTGTTCGGGGGACTTTAGCCTTCTATGGACAAAACACACAATTGTCGAGCTGTCTGTGCTCCTTTACCAAGCTAATCCTATAGAAAAATCGACTTACTTCTGAATGAGCTCACCGTTTTCCGCTAAACACTGTAATGAAACAACGTCTATACACCGAGAGGGCTTTGGCCTGCTGCGTTACATCTGCTCGGCTAAACCTGCGCCGCGACGCTGTCCCTTCCCGTCTCTGCCTCTCTTGGCCTCTGAGACACATTGAAAGTCAATTATCTACACCACTTGTGCCTGACATCAGGCCGCTAATACAAGCTGCTCTTGACCTTATGTTTGTGTGTGTTGAGCGGACGAGCGCGCCGCGCCTCTCCCCTGATTGGATTAACTTCAGATGTGCTGTGTGTCTGGCTCCATTACGCCGGCTGTACTGAGATATCTCTCAGCCAAGCACCACCCCTTCCCAGCCCCTCCCCCCTACTACCACAACCACCGCCCCCCACCTCCCCCCTTTGCAGCACGCCACTGTCCCTCGCCTCCACCTCCCTGAAGGCCTGTTAATTTCGACACGCCATGCACCAACCCCCCCCCCCACACACACACACACACAAACACACACACATACATACATACTGAGACATGCACTGTTGTCACAGGCATTGCAAGAACGCCCACCCACACACACACGTATACCCCCAGCTCCAAACACACCCAGACACACACATGCCCCCAGCACCACACACACACACACACACACACACACAAAGATGCACACACGCAATGACACTCACACACACTGTGCCGTTGTCACAGGCCTTGCAAGCACACCCACCCACACAAACACATATAGCCCCAACACACACACACACACACACACACACACACACACACACACACACACACCAACCGATGCACAGGCACACATCTACCCCAGTTGCCCCGGGCATACAGCAGTCACATCCCATGTGTCCTCCTCTCAGTGACGCCATGCCTACACACAGCCTCATTCTCCCCCCCCGCTCCTCCACAGACACTCCTGCCTCCTCCATCCTTCTCTTCCTACACCCTTCTCCACCCCTTCATCCTCATTCTCTTCATTCATCGTCCTCCATCCTCCACCTTCCTCTCCTCCCCCAGACCCAGCCTCCTCATGCCCCAAGACCTAGCCTCCTCCTCCTCCTCTTCCATCCTCGTCCTCCTCCTCCTCCTCATCCCCCCAGACTGAGTGAGTCTGGATGGATGGAGGGCTATGGCCAGGACATCTAATATAACTTAACCAACTAAGTAAAAACATTGGATAAGGAAGGTGCTGTACAAAGTGCAGAAATGTGCGTCAAGAATATAGAAAATGAAAAAGGGACAAAGGAAGTTGGAACCCTTTAACAGTAGGTACCACATATAACCTAGCCTATAGTTATGAGAGAAAGACATTTCCTTCCGGTATTTAGTATAAACGTATAAAGATATCAGCTCATGCGCCTTACTTGGCTAGCTCTGTTTACCTGGGCAACTCATAACAGACATCCCAACTAATGGCTCATCCGGTAATAGTTTCTGACGATATGGCATTTGCTGTTGCTGGCTCAGGGTGACAACACTGCTGTCGTCTCCAGGTTTCCTCACCTAGGCTCAACGTGCCCCGTGGCAAGCTGCTTGATCTTTTCCCAAGACTGTCACTGCGTTGTCTGGTGCAGGGGAAAATTGAATTCTGTATTTCTTACACACCCTGGGTTAATGGAATAGATGCTTAGGTGATTTAAAAGTCAAACAAGCACACCTGCCAATCAGCCGTGTTGTGCACTGTAGCTATAGATGATCTGTCTTTTTGTTCCTTGGGGAGGTTTGAAAAGGAGCCTACAATGAAGGGATCATAGAAAAATGAAAGTGCTTATCCTCCTCCCCATTTCCCGCCAAGGGTAGATTAATACAAGCGGCCATAAATCCCGTTTTCAATAAGATTTCCACGATTGAAAATTAGGGAAATATTTTCATATTTTGTTATGAACGTCATTGTTACTCTGAATAGCGTAGTAGATAAACGCTGTGTGTGTGTGTGTGTGTGTGTGTGTGTGTGTGTGTGTGTGTGTGTGTGTGTGTGTGTGTGCGAGATTGTTGAGAGACACATGAGTCTTCAAAAGAGTCGCCCGTTTGACTGAATCAATGTCAACACATCTCAAGTTGCCTCAATGTGTGCGTGCGTGTGCGTGTGTGTTGGGGTGACCGTGCGAACGCATGAAGGCATATCGCAGAAGGTTTTGAACAGACTTGTCATGTCGGGAGACGGAGCTGTCACGCGGACGGACAAATCCGCGAACGTTAACCGAACGCCAGGAAAATGTCTGTCAGTGTGTTGATGCCGTAGCCTCTCCGCAGTGATTAGCATCACTTAGCATTCATGCTAGCAGAACTCTATAATTTGACGACTGACGCCCCTGCCAAACAAACTGTATCCACCACGGTGATGTAAGTAAAAGGTTGAGTGAAAACACCAGCTCGTTCATAATATGTGAAACTATTTGTTTGTCAGAAGTTAATACAACAATGGCACCCATGGAACATTTCCTGAGCTTGCAACACTCACCATGAAGAAGGCCTGTTTCATGGTTCAGTGAAACTACGCTGAGTAAAACACCAATACGACAATAGTGGATAAGCTTAACAACACTGCCCCTTGCTGGTCAGATGTGAACCTGACAACAATACATCTGGGGAGTCCCCTAATTGATTTATTAATTAAACAAAGCCACACCCTGACCAAAATTGTAAAACAGACAATTTGCTTATTAATATTTCTGAATAAAGGACGTTTATACATTGGCCACTATATGCTCATGATCCATTGAAAGCAAAATAATCCTAGAGTTGAATGTAATTTGGTGTGTGTGTGTGTGTTTGTGTGTGTCTTTAAGCATCCCTATTCCTTCACCACCGTGGTAGCTCACATCAAAAACGCTGAACCTCTTGAATAATTTTGTTTCAAATTAGCATTTGTGTGTCTCGTTTTTTACTACTCTACCGCCATAAAGCTTTTACCTCCACGCAGGAGACAGAGAGAGAGAAGGCTAGAGTGTGTCTGTTTGCGTGCATGTGAGCATGTGCGTGTGTGTGCGTGAATGTGTGTGCACGCATGCGTGCGTGCGTGTGCGCCTGAATGTGTGTATGATTGTGTGTCGCCGTGGCATTCTGTCAGCTGCGCCCGGGAGATGTGCGTCGCTACTAGTGGCGTGGTTCCTCTCTCTGCAGATGGCAACACACATTGTTTTCATTCCTTAAACAGACACAAAAAGCAGCACGGGGACCAGGGGCCTGTCTGTACACTGTGGCGGGGAAGAGAAGGTACTTGGCACAAGTAGCAAAAACAATTAGCGTCACGCGAGCAAGGGGCCCTGAAGCAGCGGGCGAGAGACACAGAGAGAGACACAGAGAGAAAGGGGGGTGAGTGAGAGTGAGAGGGACACAGAGGGAGTAGGAGAGAGCGAGCGAGAGAGAAAAGGGGGAAGAAAGAAAAAAATCACCAAGAGGGTCTAAGCTGCGCCGTGTGTGTGTGTGTGTGTGTGTGTGTGTGTGTGTGTGTGTGTGTGTGTGTGTGTGTGTGTGTGTGTGTGTGTGTGTGTGTGTGTGTGTGCTCTGAGGTATCCCAGTTTTGTTTTTTTTCCTCCAGTAACATTCAAACTCTTTTCTTTCCCGTTTCTTTCCGAGACATCCCACGTTGTCACGGCTCATTTACTTGATATGTTCTTGTAGGCAGTGGGGATCGCTACCCGTGCATTCTTAATAAGGAAGTTGACAGAGGAAGCGTGTGTGTCCTTGGAGAGACCTCCCTATCCTACTCACATCCCCAACACTTTTTCGCTTTGAACCTTCTCCACACTCTACTGTATCTCCCCTGTTCTAGTTAAATCCATCGGCAGCTATAGCTTTAGCTGGCGGAGGCTGTAAACAAACTTTGTGGTGTCACTGCTGTGATGGGACCCACTGATCACGGACCTGCCCGCGTTTTAGCAGAGGGGCTTCTGAAAGAAACAAAACAATTCTCTTTACAAAGTACCCCCCCCCCCCCCGGATACAAAGTAAAAGTTTTTAGCAGCAGTACAACAAGGCGAATTTAAATATATTTACTATTCAGTTATTTACCTGAGGCTTTTATCCAAAGTGACATACACTGAATTCAGATATGCCATTAGGGAGCAGGTATGGGCTTAGACGTGCAAGTTAGGCTGCAGATGTTGGGGGATCGAACCCAGTACCTTCCGGCTGTGAGTCAAGCGCAATACATTACACTCTCAGGGCCTATCAGTGTTATTTATAGCTCCTATTAATGTTGAGGAAGCATACACATCCATGCAGAAGATGACGGAGTTCTCACAAGACAAATGGTTCAAAGGAAACCTTTAGGTGGTTAGTTTGACTTCAAGACGAAAGGGTCTGGGTTCAAACAGAAATGTCCACAGACATAGTCTACCTTAATTTCACTAACTAAAGCAAGTCCTTTTGAGTAACAATCTGCTAAATTCCTAAAAAATTAATAGATAGTAGGCCTACTGAATAACCATTTAAAACTATACGATTCATAAGTCAACATATATGGCACTATTGTGAATAGCCTTATCAGTATGATGTATACATTTTCAGCCTAAATATTCCTTGATTTTATCCTTACGCTTAGTGCCATGCATAGCCAGCCAAAGAAGGGCATATTAAATATTTGTCATCAGCAAACCATGAACTGTTCTGTTCAGCTGCAGCATGTTGACATGTGACCGAGAGCACGAGACGTAGTAATTCAAATTCTTACCGTTAGATGTCACTGTCTTCCAAAATTAGGATTGCAGTGATTAACACAACCTCCGCTGGGTGGCAATGTTGCTTACGTTTTAGGAAAAATAAACTAAAGCTTTGACTTGTTATGGCCTGTTTGACACTGATTTACGATGTCAAATATATTGTCTTTCCTGTGGGCATGTATCCATACTTCCTTTTGATCCTTTCAACCTTCTCTTTGTCACATTTAAATGTGGATAAATCCGATGAATGTAGTAGGCAAACAAGGTTGATCAATGTTCTTCATAATACGATCAGTGGATTCAAATCAACTTCAGTTAACATTTCCAGAGATTTCTCTCTCGCTCTCTCTCAGTCACTCAGCCTAATTATTTTGCAAGACAAATACAGCCATGAGTGCCATATGTTGACATTTATGTCAACATTTGTTCAAGAGAGGCAGCCTTAGGCAGCCACCGCTAAGTGCAGACCATTTCAGTTAGAAATTGTAAAGGTTGATTATTTGTTTTTGTAGTGATATTTTGCATTGTATTTTTCAAGATATTCATGACATTACATGTCATGAATATCTTGAAAAGACATGGGAAAAAACCACAATAATTAACTGTATGGTGATTATGACTAGCCACATGTGTTTTGTTTTGTTTTCGTTTCACGTGGTCTCCATATATATATAGAAGGGCGTAGGAACCGGGGGGACGGAGGGGACGTGTCCCCTCCAATATCGGAGACAGGCGCATTTGTCCCACCTAAAAATTATACCGGATCTGTCAGGTTTCAGATATGTGTCCCCCCCAATGTTAAACTCATTCCTACGCCCCTGTATACATACATATAACTATGTAAAAAACTCTACACTCCGTTTTGAGTTAGTGCTAATTAGATTAACTGTCTATTTAGATAGTTAATCAATATCTACTTTTATAATGTTTATCTTTTGTTTTTTCTACACATGTCGATTTCCACACACACAGTTGAACTCACCCTTATTAGCTTTTTGTACTATTCAATGTAACAGTTTTAAACCTTGGAATTCTTCAATATTTACCCAATATTGCACAAACAACAAACAAATTGCCCAGTGTTGGTTGGCCTTGGACAGTAGGCCTACACGGTACAAGGGGACTTAGAGACCTGGCCTTTAGAATAATCTATTGAATCATCTCTATACTGGTGCCAATCAACCGTGTTGATTATTGAAAATAAGGAGTCAATTTAATAGATGAATATAATCATGAATTATTTTGCAGTACTCTTTTTTTCTTGATCGCCATTCTTTATATATTCTACCCCCAAAGTACCTAAATCACCCATTGCACCACAAGGCTTGATAGTATTGATCGGATTCCCCACATTACTCAATCCTGAGCAAATACATTATAAATACATAACGAAGAGCGGTTTGAAGAGGCCACAGTGCTGAAAGCTATTCAAAACTCTTCTTAACTATGGCACAAGGTATGAAACTATTAGTTTGCAGTGGACTTGCTGTTGCTCTTATAGGTAAGGTCTGACAATTTGTGTAGCCTACTTAACAGTTGTCTCTAAATGTGTACTATATTGTTGGTGTTATCTAATAGCTGTCTATAGTGTTTACGTTGTCATTGTCCGTAAGTGTGTATTGTATTGTTGGTCTATGCCTACGGTTGTTGTCTATTGGTTGCATGTTTCTGGTTATATTTATAACGTGTTGTCTTTGTTGATATAAGATATCCAGCGTCTTTATTATTATGAAGCCTATGTAAAATATAAGGATTATTAATTAAATACGAGTATAATTTTTTAATGGTAATAAAAATATAATAATATATTAATATCAGATTCTATTAATGCTGACATAAAGAAAGGCAAAAGAGGACGTGGTCAATTGTAGCGTTTCCGGGGCGCGGTCAAATAACAAAAATCGCTGTCACAAAAACAGATCAACGTTGAAGTCCAAGTAGTGGTAATCGCTGGATATAGTCTGCGCAAGATTAATAGTGATTAAAGGAAGAGCTCTGCCTTTAACTGCTACATTTTAGCACTTGCGGTGTCACATTGTTGTATTTGTTTTTGCTGTTGTTTTGGGGAAAAGGCGTGAACGTCATGTCTGCCTTTCCTGGAAAGAGCCACAGCGGGGGGAAAGATGACCCTGTGCTTCAGTATGTAGTGAACAACTCACTCAGAGAACATCCAGTACTCGCTAAACTCAAGCAAGTACGTATCTTTACTTCACGGTTCTGGCCATCAGCCACCAGTTCAAGCGAGAGAAAAAAAACTCATGCTTCCTCTCAGCTCTGCCTTTACGCCACTAGGGGTCTGTAAAGTGCAATGGATGCCAAAATAATAGAAGTAGGCTTACTGATAATGTAGTATAGTCAAGGGTGCACATAACTTTTTAAATTAGTTACTTTGTTCTCATCCCACACGTAGCATTTATTTAATGACATCTGACGTAATGAAACTTACCCAGTTTCACAAAGGCGATCCCATTTTCAATGCAAAACTTCTTAAGCACAGCATTGTTTTTTGCGCCACCTTTTTGGAAATAAAAACCGCAGCAGCTTCACCACGAAGCGTTTGGATTGTTTTCCAGTGTGTGCGCGGTGCACAGGGCACATGAGCGCATTTTCCGTGCGCTCATCATTCGGCACATCTTTGAGTCACTTTTCGGAAAAAAAAACTATTTTCTTCTGCTCCGATTCCGTTAGCCTTTTCTTTGCAGGTGGCGAACCGCCAAAGTACCTGCTCAATGTATTTTGTTTTTTCTGAATCTCCCACAGCAGTCTACTCCATTGAGTGGTGACAAGATACACGTGTAGTTTTGTTTGGATGACCTGACGGTTACGCAAAAGCATGGTAGTGACACAAGTGACGTTACGCATCCCTGATTATGGGCGCGCATGCGTACCAGTTATGTGCACCCCGAGTATAATAATGAGAATAAACCATAGGGAATTAATATATTTGCAAATCTTAAAGTGATTACGTCAAGTTCTTTATTGTAAATGTTCTTACTTTCAGAGAACTCTAGAGGACAGGTGGAATATAATGCTTGTTGCCACAGAACAGGCCCAGTTCATGGGAAATCTCATGAAACTCATTAAAGCCAACAAAACTCTCGAAGTTGGTGAGTAGCCGATTACACACACGTAACATATGTGATTTCAGTAAAAAAAAATGGACAAATCATAACTAACTGACCTGCTTTTGTGTCTTGATTGATTTATTCATTACAGGAATGTACACAGGGTACAATGCACTGAACATGGCTTTGTCTATTCCCGAGAATGGACGTGTGGTGGCCTGTGAGATAGAAAACGCCTATGTGGACATCGCCAGGCCATTTTTCAAAGAGGTGACTATCTCAACTATACAGAACAGCACAAACCTATCCAACAAATGTCTTGAGTTAAAGAATGTGCCACTGCATTCAAAATCAATGTTCAATTGGAAGGCCTCCCATGGGTAGTACTAAATCAGCGTATAATAATTCGGGGAGATTGATTGAGAAACCCACACAGTCACGGGGCGCTCAGTGGGTCAGCAGGTCCGAACAAACTGCTTCTGTGGTTGAGTAGAGAGAGAGAGAGAGAGAGAGAGAGAGAGAGAGAGAGAGAGAGAGAGAGAGAGAGCAAAGTGCCATCTCATGAGTGAAGATGCAACGACAAGCGCAAATCAATGCTCCTCAGGACCTTTTGTCAAGACGAAAGAGAAACCTGTAACTCTTTCTCTAAAGCAGTGCATCTTTAATATCATTTCCTAACCCCCGTGAACTGTTTGTTGTTTGTCTCTGTCTCATAGGCTGGTGTGGAAAGTAAAATCGATGTCCGTATTCAACCGGCTATGCAAACTTTGGGTTTGTTGTTTATTAATTGGCTTCCTATTTTACAACCAGGTCTGATGTTGATTATTATTTGATAATAATCACATTACTCGCCATTTCAAAATCTAGCCTATAGTTACATCACACGTAGGTGTGGCCACCAAGACACTCCCACCTGTGATGTCACTAGGGTGGTTTTGGAAATGGCTTGTAATGGCTAAACCACATCTCCTGATGGTAAATTTCATGTAATGTACGACTCAACATTTCCATATATATTCAATAAACTTGAGCTTACCAACATGCGCTACTTATTCTTTATTCAATTCATTTTTTATGTGTATCCAGACGAGCTGATCGCTGCGGGCGAAGCGGGAACCTACGACTTCATCTTCATAGACGCAGATAAGAACAACTACGACGGCTACTACGAGAGGAGTCTTCAACTGGTTAGAAAAGGAGGAATCATCGCCATCGACAACGTTAGTGTTGCCTCCCATAAAACAATGGAACCCCTTAAAAAAATACTTTCACCCCCCCAAAATGTCCTAAATAATAGCCAATGGCATCACAAGATACAAGAGTGCATAGTGATCCCTTAAATTTGCTTGCTCTATCTTACAAACATCCCAAGAAAAACTTACATAGTAATTTTATAATGATATTTGAACCAAATACATTAAGCAAAAATTGTTTGGTATTTGGACTTGGTTAACCGTTTATTACTGAAAACGATTATCCCACTTTGTTTGGATAAATGATCGACAGGTTAGGTTAGGTCTAAAAGGTGTGTGTGTGTGTGTGTGTGTGTGTGTGTGTGTGTGTGTGTTTGTGTGTGTGTGTGTGTGTGTGTGTGTACACAAACAGGCCTTATGATTCATAGCCACGAGCACTAACCACTTTGTGCATGAGTGATGCATGTACATTCACTTCCACATTTTGTAGGTGTGAATGTAAGAACTTGGGTTGGTAAATATTTTCAGTAAGACATCACCGCACTAAGTAGTAACAAAGTGCGTTGTTCAATTAAATTCAATTGTATTTGTATAGCCCTTAATCACCATTACAGTCTCAAAGGGCTTAACAGGCCAAATATGTATGACACCAGTTGGTACTCACCCCAACAAAACTGTTCCTTTAAAGGTGCTGTGGAGTGGACTGGTGGTGAACCCTGCTGCGGACGACCTCGTCTCCCAGAATCTGGACGCCCTGAACAAGAAGCTCCACAAGGACGAGCGGATCGATCTGAGCATGCTCACCATAGGGGACGGCCTCACCCTGGCCTTCAAGCGCTGATCTCCAACCAAACCTCTCAAGCATTCCAGTTCCATGCATTCATTTGATAATATAGTATATCATTGATGCTAAACAAAATGAATGGATGTCAAAACACTAAAGTGTTATGGGCTCTCTCTGATATTTCTTTCTGGTATCACAGTAAAAAAATAAATAAGAAGACAATGAATGAACTTGTCTGAGTTATTGGTCAGTCAGTCTCGAAGGGGAGGTCTTTCACCATCAAATAAAATGATTTAATCGGCCCATTAAAGTAAGCCCTTGAAAAATCCAATATCCATAAGCTCTGTTAGTGTTTTCCAAGGGGCTATTAATCGTTTGTTGTAATGGAATCCTTGCACACAATTGTTGGAAAAGTTGGCCTAAATTCAAGCTTGATACATTAAGGTATTCATTAGTGTACCACATCAACAAATGCATGATAAAGGCCTCACATTTAAGGTGCTATATATTGTGCCTTACAGTGAAAGAGATCCTGTTTGTTTGTGTCACTGTTTAAGAACTCATTATTAAGTCATAATACGTGTCAATAATATGCCATATTAGGTCTATGTCCTGAAGTCACAAGGGACAAACATACATCAAACAAACACAAAAACGTATTGGCATCAGTTTAGGTCATGTTATATGCGTCTAAACGAACAGTGTTGGTGTGAAGTGGCCAAGCAACGCGTTCCCACTTCAGGCTATATTAAGATCGCTGAGTCCATACATTTTCAGCACCATGGACAGTTCAATTGTGCACACCTCGCGGATAGTGACAGGTATAAAAGCCCAAAAGAAGCACCCTGTAGTTTATACACCGTATCGAGCCACAGGATGGAGCGAAAACCGGGGTTGCGTGATCGAATAACTCCAGCCGAATATGTTCACTACAAGCCCACCACCACTGCAGCATCACAGAGCGATACCCCCATGATGGGGGACTACGATTGGAAAGACAATGTCACCGCTACGTTTCCTACGAAGACGAACGAGAAAGAGATGCTTCACGGCCTGAACGACCGTTTCGCAAGTTTCATCGAGAAGGTGCGTCACTTGGAGCACCAGAACGAGCTGCTTGAACGAGAGATCGAGGACATCCGACAGAAAGAGCAGACCCCGGCGTCTCTGCAGCAGACCTTCGGACCCGAGCTGGAGGACCTGCGAAAGCTGCTGCGCGACATCACACACCAGAAACACCAGATCGAGGTAGAGCACCAGACCCTCGAGCAGGACCTGATCGACCTGAGGGACAAATACGACACCGAGGTAAGCGTCAGAGCTGACGCCGAGACCAACATCGTCCTCTTGAAAAGGGACATCGACGACGCGTATCGGGCCAAACTTGAGCTCGACAAGAAGTCCCAGGCCATCTCTGAGGAAATCGACACTTTGAAGAGGAACCACAACTCTGAGGTGTCACAGCTGATCGCACAACTCAACGATGCGCAAGAAGGAGCCTCTGTTAGAGCGAGCGAGTTTGGGTGTCCTGAACTCACTGCCGCACTCCGGGATGTCCGGGCACAGCTGGAAGACCACGCCGTGTCCGACCTCCACAAGGCGGAGGAAAGTTATCACATCCAGGTTTCAAAGTTAACCGAGGCGACTGAAATGAAGCGCGAGGCGCTGAAGGCGTCCAAGCTGGAGATCCAGGAATACAGGAAGAGACTGCAGAGCAAGAGTGTCGAGCTGGACTGCGTTAAAGGAACACGAGAAGCTCTGGTAAGGCAACTTCGCGAGATCGAGGAATGCCATAACGAGGAAATCATTCACTATCAGGTAAGGTACATATTCAGGGCATTTATAAACCTAAATGTAAATAGACCTATTATAAGTACCGATAATACGTTTATTGAAATGTGAGTGTCGTTTTTGCTTTATTTTTAATATAAATAAAGAACATGTGTAAATGCTATTCTATATGCTCCTAAAAGCCATATATTTAAATCTAGTTCTAAAAAATGTGTGAATAACATAACATTATTATAATAATATAACATTTCCACAACTAATAATTTATAACATATTTATATCGGGGATGTGTAAATTACAAATGTTTCCATTGTTTCTTCAGGACACTATCAAAGAGCTAGAAAACGAGCTCATCAATATCAAATTTGACATGTCGAGCCACCTGAGAGAATACCACGACCTACTGAATGTGAAAATGGCTCTGGATGTGGAAATACTCTCTTACAGGTAAGGCAGAGGCAAATCCTGAGCTAAAATATTTTAATCGAAATGCCTAACATTTTAGCTAGGATGAAGACAAATATCACTGTGTGAACGGACGTATCAACTAAGACAATTCATCTTCCTTTAACATGACAGAAAACTCTTGGAAGGCGAGGAGAGTCGTCTTTTGGCCGTCACGGACTCCCAGCAGCAACTCCCCGCCCCCCACATCTACAGACAGTCCCCCATCCACACCCTGCCCTGTCTGGGGGAGCAGAGGAGGACCCAGAAGCCCCAGTACAAGTTTGTGGAGGAGATCATCACCGAAACCACCAGGGAAATAGAGATGTCCGAGTTTGAAGAGACTGGCTCGGAAGAAGAGGAGGAAGAGATGGATCGAGGAGATCAAAAAGAGGAAGAAGATGTCAAAAGTGAGAGTGGGAGGAAGAGAAAGGATGAAGAAGAAGAGAAGGGTGAGGGTGTGGAAGATAGTCCAAAGGAGGAAGGTGTGCCGGAGCGTCACAGTGAGCAGCATCATGGGGTAGAGCAGAGTGAAGAGGAGGAGGAGGAAGGTGTGGTGAGCTGTGACGAAGAAACACACATTCAAACACACATACCTATGCCATGTAGTGAACATAGTGAACAGTCCAGCAGAGCAGAGGAAACCAGCCAACAAGAGAGCAGAGATATAGATGGAGTTATGGATGGAAGTGAGTCAGCAGACAACGTAGAAAAAGAGGCAGAAGAGACCAAAGAGAACATTGCTTCTTTCAAACCAGAATCTGATACAAAGTCAGAGCTCCTTATGGAGACAGACCTGTTAAAAGACACAGAAACCTTAGAAAGTACAGCATTATCGAGGGATGATATCCAACAGATATCTGCTATTTTTGTCACAGTGAAAGTAGAAGCAGCAAAGAAAGCAGTTTCCCTAAAACCAGAATCTGAAACCAGGTCAGAGGTAACAATAGTGGATCAACTGTTAAAAGCCACAGAAACCCTAGAAAAGACAGTAGAAGCAAAGCAAGAAGAAGATTTAATCAGACATCAAGAGGTTTCGGATATTGTTGAGACAGGGAAGTTAGAACTAGCAAGAACTCAAGCAAAGAAAGATAAAGATTTAGTCAGAGATCAAGCGGTTACTGATATTGTTCCCACATTAGAGGTAGAGCCAGTAAGGAAAATGACTTCACTAAAACCAGATTCAGAAACCTTGTCAGAGGTCGCCATGGAGGGTGAACAGTCACAAATGACAGAAGCCCTAACAAAAAACACAGTAGCAACAAAGGAAGAGAAAGATTCACTGAGAGATGAAGATGTATCTGATATTGTTGAGGCAGTAAAGGTAGAACCACTAGAGAGTGTTGCTTTAATAAAACCACAATCTGATATGAAGTTTGAGGAGGAACAACAGCTAAAACCCACAGAACCCTTAGAAGATACAGTAGGAGTGAATGAGGACAGCGATTCACAGAGTGACCTTGTGTTATCTGATATCCTTGATCAAGTAAAGGTAGAAATAGTACAGAAAGTTGCTGAGGTCAAATCCGATCCTATTACAGAGTACACTATGGAGGTAGAACTATTGCAACCCAAAGAAACCCTAGAGCATTTGGCGGAAGACAAGGAAGATTCTGAAAGAGAGATGTTAATGATGGACGTTTTTGAGGCAGTGAAGCAAAAACCAGCAGAGAAAGTTCCTTCAATAAGACCAGAATTGGAAACCAGGTCAGTTGTGATCATGGATGAGGGAGATCACAAACCATCTGGTCATGTAGATGAGTCTCTCTCTTCGTCAGATGATGCCATCAACAAACACACTTATTTGACAACAGACATTAAGTTGGGTCTTTCCTCTGAGATAGCAGTAGACCCAGAGATCCTGTCAAATATCACAGGCCATGTCCATCCCAGCCCATCTAAGAGCAAATTAATGGAAGCCAGCAGCACAGAACCATCTGCAATAGCAATCAGTGAAACAGACACAGTAAAGCCTATAATTCAGAGTGAAGGGACAGAGAGAACTCCCGAAAATATTGGTACAGATCCTCAAAATGTAGAAATTGATAAAAAGTCTGAAGATAATCAAGAAGAAGAAACTAAACTTCTAAAATTAAAAGTTCCATTGGAGAAGACTCTTGTAGCTGCAGATGGCAAAGAATCACAGCAGGAGATGCCAAGCAATATTGTGCAAAAAACAGAAACACCACAAGAGCCTGAAGTCCCACTCAAGTCTAGCGGAGAACTGTCTGAAATGCAACCCAGTGGCATTTCTGAGGTACAGGTGGAGGAAACTGAAGAGCTCAAAGAATTCCAGTTGGATGAGGCAAGCAGTACAATCCATGAAATGGAAACAGAAATATCTCAAAAGCCTGATCTCCCTCTCAAGTCTAGTGGAAAACCATCTGAAAGCCAAACCAGTGGATCGTCTGAGGTGAAGGTGGACAAAACTGAAGGTGTTAAAGCATCACAGCAGGAGCAGGTAACAAGCAGAACAGTGCAACAAACAGAAACAACTAAAGAAACTCTCAAGCCTACTGGAGAACACTCTGAATACCAACCCATTGGTATCTTTGAGGCAAAGGTGGAGAAGACAGTAGAAGTCAAAGTATTACAACAGGAGATATCAAGCAGACCAACCTGGAAAACAGAAACTTCTCATGAGCCTGAAGTCCGCATCAAGTCTGTTGAAGAGCAATCCGAAATTCAACCCAGTGAGACATCCGATATAGAGGTTGAGAAAACAGTATGCCGCAAAGAATCAGAACAGGAGAAAACAAGCAGCCCAGTCCAGAAAACTGAACCTTCTCAAGAACCTCCCAGGTTTAGTGGAGAACCCTCTGAAAGTCAACCCATTGGATTTTCTGATGTGAAGGTGGAGAAAACTGCTGATCTCAAACAATTAGAACAGGAGGTAAGAAGCCCTGTTCAGAAAACTGAAACATTTCAAGAGCCTGAAGTCCCTTTAATGTCTACTGGAGGACCTTCTGAAAGCCAAACCAGTGGGGCATCTGAGGCAGAGAAGACTGTAGATCTCAAGGAATTAGAGCAGGAGAAAACCAGCAGCCCGCTCAAGAAAACAGAAACTTCTGAAAAACCTCTCAAGATTAGTGCAGATCCTTCTGAAAGTCAACCCATAGTATTACCTGTGACAAAGGTGGAGAAGATTAAAGATGTCAAAGCATTAGAACCGGAGATACCAAGCAGCACATTCCAAAAAACTGAAACAGAAATATCTCAAGTGCCTGGCATCCCCCTGAAGTCTGGTGGAGATCCTTCTGAAAGCCTAATCCATTATATTTCTGAGGTGGAGATAACTGCAGATCACAAAGAATTGCAAGAGGAGATAACAAGCCACCCTGTCCAAAAAACGGAAACACCACAAGAGCCTAAAGACAGCCTCAAGTCTAGTCGAAAATCTTCTGAAAGCCAAACCAGTGGATCATCTGAGGTAAAGGTGGACCAACATGAAGGTGTCAAAGAATCACAGCAGGAGCAAGTAACAAATAGCACAGTCCAGAAAACAGAAACATCTCAAGAAACTCTCAAGCCTAGTGGGGAACCTTCTGAATACCAACCCATTGGTATCTTTGAGGCAAAGGTGGAGAAAACTGCAGATTTCAAAGCGTTACCACAGGAGATATCAAGCAGCCCAGCCCGAAAAACAGAAACAGAAACATCTCATGCGTCTGAAGTCTGCATCAAGTCAGTTGAAGAGCAGTTTGAAATTCAACCCAGTGAGACATCCGTTGTAGGGGAAGAGAAAACTGTATACCTCAAAGAATCAGAACAGGAGAAAACAAGCAGCCCAATCCAGAAAACTGAACCTTCTCAAGAACCTCCCAAGTTTAGTGGAGAACCCTCTGAAAGCCAACCCATTGGATTTTCTGATGTGAAGGTGGAGAAAACTGCTGATCTCAAACAATTAGAACAGGAGGTAAGAAGCCCTGTTCAGAAAACTGAAACATTTCAAGAGCCTGAAGTCCCTTTAATGTCTACTGGAGAACCTTCTGAAAGCCAAACCAGTGGGGCATCTGAGGCAGAGAAGACTGTAGATCTCAAGGAATTAGAGCAGGAGAAAACCAGCAGCCCGCTCAAGAAAACAGAAACTTCTGAAAAACCTCTCAAGATTAGTGCAGATCCTTCTGAAAGTCAACCCATAGTATTACCTGTGACAAAGGTGGAGAAGATTAAAGATGTCAAAGCAATAGAACCGGAGATAGCAAGCAGCACAGTCCATCAAACGGCAACAGAAATATCTCAAGTACCTGAAGTCTCCCTGAAGCCCGGTGGAGAACCTTCTAAAAGCCAAACCAGTGGGGCATTTGAGGCAGAGAGGACTGTAGATCTCAAGGAATTAGAGCAGGAGAAAACCAGCAGCCCGCTCAAGAAAACAGAAACTTCTCAAGAACCGCTCAAAATTAGTGGATCGTCCGAGGTGAAGGTAGACAAAACTGAAGGTGTCAAAGAATCACAGCAGGAGCAAGTAACAAGTAGCACAGTCCAAAAAACAGAAACATCTCAAGAGACTCTCAAGCCTAGTGGAGAACCTTCTGAATACCAACCCATTGGTATCTTTGAGGCAAAGGCGGAGAAAATTGCAGATGTCAAAGAATTACAACAGGAGATATCAAGCAGCCCAGTCCGGAAAACCGAAACAGAACCTTCTCATGAGCCTGAAGTCCCCGTCAAGTCTGTTGAAGAGCAGTTTGAAATTCAACCCAGTGAGACATCCGATGTAGAGGAAGAGAAAACTGTATACCTCAAAGGATCAGAGTGTGAGAAAACCATCAGCCCAGTCCAGAAAACTGAACCTTCTCAAGAACCTCCCAAGTTTAGAGGAGAACCCTCTGAAAGCCAACCCATTGGATTTTCTGATGTGAAGGTGGAGAAAACTGCTGATGTCAAACAATTAAAGCAGGAGATAAGAAGCCCAGTTCAGAAAACTGAAACATTGCAAGAGCCTGAAGTCCCCTTAAAGTCTACTGGAGAACCTTCTGAAAGCCAAACCAGTGGGGCATCTGAGGCAGAGAAGACTGTAGATCTCAAGGAATTAGAGCAGGAGAAAACCAGCAGCCCGCTCAAGAAAACAGAAACTTCTCAAAAACCGCTCAAAATTAGTCGATCGTCCGAGGTGAAGGTAGACAAAACTGAAGGTGTCAAAGAATCACAGCAGGAGGAAGTAACAAGTAGCACAGTCCAACAAACGGAAACATCTCAAGAGGCTCTCAAGCCTTGTGGAGAACCTTCTGAATACCAAGCCATTGGTATCTTTGAGGCAAAGGCGGAGAAAATTGCAGATGTCAAAGAATCACAACAGGATATATCAAGCAGCCCAGTCCGGAAAACCGAAACAGAACCTTCTCATGAGCCTGAAGTCCCCATCAAGTCTGTTGAAGAGCAGTTTGAAATTCAACCCAGTGAGACATCCGATGTAGAGGAAGAGAAAACTGTATACCTCAAAGGATCAGAGCATGAGAAAATCATCAGCCCAGTCCAGAAAACTGAACCTTCTCAAGAACCTCCCAAGTTTTGTGGAAAACCCTCTGAAAGCCAACCCATTGGCTTTTCTAATGTGAAGGTGAAGAAAACTGCTGATCTCAAACAATTAGAACAGGAGATAAGAAGCCCAGTTCAGAAAACTGAAACATTTCAAATGTCTGAAGTCCCCTTAAAGTCTACTGGAGAACCTTCTGAAAACCAAAGCAGTGGGGCATCTGAGGCAGAGAAGACTGTAGATCTCAAGGAATTAGAGCAGGAGAAAACCAGCAGCCTGCTCAAGAAAACAGAAACTTCTCAAAAACCTCTCAAGATTAGTGCAGAACCTTCTGAAAGTCAAGCCATAGTATTACCTGTAGCAAAGGTGGAGAAGATTAAAGATGTCAAAGCATTAGAACCGGAGATACTAAGCAGCACAGTCCATGAAACAGAAACAGAAATATCTCAAGTACCTGAAGTCTCCCTGAAGCCTGGTGGAGATCCTTCTGAAAGCCTAATCCATGATATTTCTGAGGTGGAGATAACTGCAGATCACAAAGAATTACAACAGGAGATAACAAGCCACCCTTTCCATAAAACGGAAACCCCACAAGAGCCTAAAGACAGCCTCAAGTCTAGTGGAAAATCTTCTGAATGCCAAACCAGTGGATCAACGGAGGTAAAGGTGGACCAACCTGAAGGTGTCAAAGAATCACAGCAGGAGCTAGTAACAAATAGCACAGTCCAGAAAACAGAAACATCTCAAGAAACTCTCAAGCCTAGTGGGGAACCTTCTGAATACCAACCCATTGGTATCTTTGAGACAAAGGTGAGAGAAACTGCAGATTTCAAAGCATCACCACAGGAGATATCAAGCAGCCCAGCCCGAAAAACAGAAACAGAACCTTCTCATGAGCCTGAAGTCCCCGTCAAGTCTGTTGAAGAGCAGTTTGAAATTCAACCCAGTGAGACATCCGATGTAGAGGAAGAGAAAACTGTATACCTCAAAGAATCAGAGCATGAGAAAACCATCAGCCCAGTCCAGAAAACTGAACCTTCTCAAGAACCTCCCAAGTTTAGAGGAGAACCCTCTGAAAGCCAACCCATTGGATTTTCTGATGTGAAGGTGGAGAAAACTACGGATGTCAAACAATTAAAGCAGGAGATAAGAAGCCCAGTTCAGAAAACGGAAACGTTGCAAAAGCCTGAAGTCCCCTTAAAGTCTACTGGAGAACCTTCTGAAAGCCAAACCAGTGGGGCATCTGAGGCAGAGAGGACTGTAGATCTCAAGGAATTAGAGCAGGAGAAAACCAGCAGCCCGCTCAAGAAAACAGAATCTTCTCAAAAACCGCTCAAAATTAGTGGATCGTCTGAGGTGAAGGTAGACAAATCTGAAGGTGTCAAAGAATCACAGCAGGAGCAAGTAACAAGTAGCACAGTCCAAAAAACAGAAACATCTCAAGAGACTCTCATGCCTAGTGGAGAACCTTCTGAATACCAACCCATTGGTATCTTTGAGGCAAAGGCGGAGAAAATTGCAGATGTCAAAGAATTACAACAGGAGATATCAAGCAGCCCAGTCCGGAAAACCGAAACAGAACCTTCTCATGAGCCTGAAGTCCCCGTCAAGTCTGTTGAAGAGCAGTTTGAAATTCAACCCAGTGAGACATCCGATGTAGAGGAAGAGAAAACTGTATACCTCAAAGGATCAGAGCATGAGAAAACCATCAGCCCAGTCCAGAAAACTGAACCTTCTCAAGAACCTCCCAAGTTTAGAGGAGAACCCTCTGAAAGTCAACCCATTCGATTTTCTGATGTGAAGGTGGAGAAAACTGCTGATCTCAAACAATTAGAACAGGAGATAAGAAGCCCAGTTCAGAAAACTGAAACATTTCAAAAGCCTGAAGTCCCCTTAAAGTCTACTGGAGAACCTTCTGAAAGCCAAACCAGTGGGGCATCTGAGGCAGAGAGGACTGTAGATCTCAAGGAATTAGAGCAGGAGAAAACCAGCAGCCCGCTCAAGAAAACAGAATCTTCTCAAAAACCGCTCAAAATTAGTGGATCATCTGAGGTGAAGGTAGACAAATCTGAAGGTGTCAAAGAATCACAGCAGGAGCAAGTAACAAGTAGCACAGTCCAAAAAACAGAAACATCTCAAGAGACTCTCATGCCTAGTGGAGAACCTTCTGAATACCAACCCATTGGTATCTTTGAGGCAAAGGCGGAGAAAATTGCAGATGTCAAAGAATTACAACAGGAGATATCAAGCAGCCCAGTCTGGAAAACCGAAACAGAACCTTCTCATGAGCCTGAAGTCCCCGTCAAGTCTGTTGAAGAGCAGTTTGAAATTCAACCCAGTGAGACATCCGATGTAGGGGAAGAGAAAACTGTATACCTCAAAGGATCAGAGCATAAGAAAACCATCAGCCCAGTCCAGAAAACTGAACCTTCTCAAGAACCTCCCAAGTTTAGAGGAGAACCCTCTGAAAGTCAACCCATTCGATTTTCTGATGTGAAGGTGGAGAAAACTGCTGATCTCAAACAATTAGAACAGGAGATAAGAAGCCCAGTTCAGAAAACTGAAACATTTCAAAAGCCTGAAGTCCCCTTAAAGTCTAGTGGAGAACCTTCTGAAAGCCAAACCAGTGGGGCATCTGAGGCAGAGAGGACTGTAGATCTCAAGGAATTAGAGCAGGAGAAAATCAGCAGCCCGCTCAAGAAAACAGAATCTTCTCAAAAACCGCTCAAAATTAGTGGATCGTCTGAGGTGAAGGTAGACAAATCTGAAGGTGTCAAAGAATCACAGCAGGAGCAAGTAACAAGTAGCACAGTCCAAAAAACAGAAACATCTCAAGAGACTCTCATGCCTAGTGGGGAACCTTCTGAATACCAACCCATTGGTATCTTTGAGGCAAAGGCAGAGAAAATTGCAGATGTCAAAGAATTACAACAGGAGATATCAAGCAGCCCAGTCTGGAAAACCGAAACAGAACCTTCTCATGAGCCTGAAGTCCCCGTCAAGTCTGTTGAAGAGCAGTTTGAAATTCAACCCAGTGAGACATCCGATGTAGAGGAAGAGAAAACTGTATACCTCAAAGGATCAGAGCATAAGAAAACCATCAGCCCAGTCCAGAAAACTGAACCTTCTCAAGAACCTCCCAAGTTTAGAGGAGAACCCTCTGAAAGTCAACCCATTCGATTTTCTGATGTGAAGGTGGAGAAAACTGCTGATCTCAAACAATTAGAACAGGAGGTAAGAAGCCCTGTTCAGAAAACTGAAACATTTCAAAAGCCTGAAGTCCCCTTAAAGTCTAGTGGAGAACCTTCTGAAAGCCAAACCAGTGGGGCATCTGAGGCAGAGAAGACTGTAGATCTCAAGGAATTAGAGCAGGAGAAAACCAGCAGCCCGCTCAAGAAAACAGAAACTTCTGAAAAACCTCTCAAGATTAGTGCAGATCCTTCTGAAAGTCAACCCATAGTATTACCTGTGACAAAGGTAGAGAAGATTAAAGATGTCAAAGCATTAGAACCGGAGATACCAAGCAGCACAGTCCATGAAACGGCAACAGAAATATCTCAAGTGCCTGGCATCCCCCTGAAGTCTGGTGGAGATCCTTCTGAAAGCCTAATCCATGATATTTCTGATTCGGGGAAAACTGCAGTTCTCAAAGATTTACAACAGGAGATAACAAACCACCGTGTCCATAAAATGGAAGCACCACATGAGCCTAAAGACAGCCTCAAGCCTAGTGGAAAATCTTCTGAAAGCCAAACCAGTGGATCGTCTGAGGTGCAGGTGGACCAACCTGAAGGTGTCAACGAATCACAGCAGGAGCAAGTAACAAGTAGCACAGTCCAGAAAACAGAAACATCTCAAGAACCTCTCAAGCCTAGTAGAGAACCTTTTGAATACCAACCTATTGGCATCTTTGAGGCAAAAGCGGAGAAAACTGCAGATTTCAAAGTATTACAACAGGAGATATCACGCAGCCCAGCCTGGAAAACAGAAACAGAAACTTCTCATGCCCCTGACGTCCCAGTTAAGTGTGTTGAAGAGCTATCAGAAATTCAACCCAGTGAGACATCAGATATAGAGTTTGAGAAAACAGTATACCTCGTAGAATCAGAGCAGGAGATAACAAGCAGCCCAGTCCAGAAAACTGAAACTTCTCAAGAACCTCCCAAGTCTGGTGGAGAACCCTCTAAACCCTCCATTGGTTTTTCTGATGTGAAGGAGGGTAAAACTGCTGATCTCAAAGAATTAGAGCAGGAGATAAGAAGCCCGGTTCGGAAAACTGAAACGTTGCAAGAGCCTGAAGTCCCCTTAAAGCCTAGTGGAGAACCTTCTAAAAGCCAAACCAGTGGGGCGTCTGAGACAGAGAAGCCTGTAGATCTCAAGGAATTAGAACAGGAGAAAACAAGCACCACGCTCAAGAAAACTGAAACTGAAAACTCTGAGGCAAAGGTGAAGAAGACTGAAGATGTCAAAGCATTACAACAGGAGATACCAAGCAGCACAATCTGCAAGGCAGAAACCTCTCAAAAGCCTGTTGTACCAATCTTTTCTAGTGGATCAGCTACTGAAAGCCAAACCAGTGGTTGGTCTGAGGTGAAGGTGGAGAAAACTGAAGATGTCAAAGAATCACAGCAGGGTCAAACAAGTAGCGCAATCCCAAAAACCAAAACTTACCAAGGGCTGCCAAAATCTAGTGAAGAAACAAGCAACACAATCCAGAAAACAGAAACATCTCACAAGCCTGAAGACCTCCTCAAGTCTAGTGAAGAGCCTTCTAAATGCCGGACCGCTGAATCGTATCAGGTCGAGAAGACCAAACCCTCAGGCCATGATCAAGATATTTCAACCTCCAGTTTGAATGGGGGTGATTATGGGAAGGCTGAAGATGAGAAAACTAAACCAATAGACGTCGTTGAGGCAAAAGATCAGTTGTGACCAAAGACAAGATGAGAATTAAACATCATGACCATGTCATCGGTAAACAAGACATGGTCAAATGCTTACAATGTTTTGCAATAGCCCTTTGGAAACCTGATGATATACATCAACACTGTGAAAATATTAATGTGTAAACAGCATGATGTTAATCTATTAATAAAATGCTGGATGTAGGCTGCTTTACATCAGAACTGAAGCAAATTATACATTGCCTGAAAAGAAAACCAATAAAACAAATTCAAAATGACATGTTTTCCATTCAAGGTTTTATAGGTTTTTCCAATTACTTTTTAACCCCAATGTGAGCCTTTTAAAAAATATTAATTTTGAATGACATGCTGCCAACTGATGCCTAACAATCTCCCTAATTACATAACGTTTAATTTGGTTTGAATATGGATGTCAAACAAAGTAGGGCAGATGTAGTCAAAGGTATGTGTTTTCATACTGCAACTGCTAAACACAGCCTTCTGAGACCATGCAGATATTCAAGTTTACATATTTCATAAACAATGTGAACTTGCAAGACCAGAGGGGTAATCCTTCAACCTAGCTAAATGCAAAGCCGGGCTTATTTTGCTGAACCTCGCTACTTTCAGTTTGAAGTTCCGTTCCATTAACGTGACTTGAGGGATCTCTGCTAAGTAACCATGGCCATTCATCCGACCAAACTAACCTGGTCGGTGGCAGGCTAACTGTCAGGTTTAATTGAGTGTGTTTCAGAGAAGTCCATCTGTCGGAAACAAGTGTACCATCAGAAGATTCCGCCAAGCCTAGTCCTCACAATTTTGTCAAGTGAAAGACCGCAATTGGTCAAATTTACATATATGAAGTACAAATAGCCTATATTTTCACTAAGGGTCTAAGATTAAATGATTCAAAATAAAATAAATGAATTGTTCTTTTGTTAACGTGGATATTTTCTCAACACATTTTGATACAAATGTATGTATTCTACCGTAATCGGAAACCAGTTGGGTGAGTGGTAGTCACCCAACTGCTGGTTAACCCTAGCCCTAACTGCTACTTTAATAGGTCCATGGAAGTAGTGTTGGCGCTGTGGTGCGTTATTTGGAGCTGTGATCGGTTGCACCCAATTGCCTCAAATTTACCAGGATCAGAAATTACAAGCTTGCAAATTACTTTAACATATGGGCACATTGTGCAATGCCAATATTCTTAAGAGCAATCATACATAAGTTTAGAGTAAACAAAAATAAAGTAGGTCTACACTTGAGACAAAACTTGAGTTCAAAGACTTTATTCAAAAGTAACACACATTAGGACCTTCCAGATTTCCTGTGGGTGTGGTCTCTACTGCCAAGTTCAAGGCACATGACCAAGTGCCCACAATTTCAACCCCCCAACCAGGACAACAAACTAGTTTGGCATCACTGTGAACCTTAAGTATGCGCCCGGGTACCTGCTAAAGTGAATAAACAGAAGAAAAAGCCTGCCTGTTTCAGCCAACGTTTATTAAAAGGGTTTCCTCAAACTTCAGATACATTATTTTTGTTTATACCCCCCAAAAATTGCACTATTCAAGGGAGGGTCACAAGTATAGCCTTCAAGAGAAATCCAATCTCCAACCCTCATTGGCCAGGACCAAGCAGAACACAACTCGAGTGTTAGGTGTATCATCAAGTGCATAATGAAGGAAGGTATAACAGCATTTTAAATAAAAAGGAAGAGGAACAAGCCTAGAGTACTTAATATGGTTTGCGTACGAAAAGGTTAGGTTTCAGATGACGAGGGGGAATATCAGACGGTCAGAATGACAAAACTTAAGGACAGGTTGCGTTGGAACTTGCCTTAATAAAAAATCTGCTGATTGGCTCGCCAGGTTACAAGTTTTGAGGGATTAGCGCAAGGCAAGGAGGGCCAGAGGGGACAAAAACATCACAAGCAGATTTTGACTTGGATAAAGTATTTTAAAAGTCAATAGACAACACTCGCCACAAACAGTGCAGTTTAATGGATACGACTATAAAGTAAAAAGCACCGCCTCCCAAAAGAAAGGTGATTTTTCCCAATAAGGGGAGCACCTGTTGGAAAAGTGGTACTCTTTAATGACCGTTCATTGTCCTAGCCTTTTCGACCAATCCCTTCAAGAAATGCCCTTGCTGGTTTGAGGTGGAAAAATACATTTAAGGCCAGATTCTTCTGATATTCCCTAGTCTCCCCATGTTTGAAAAAAGCCTTAGGCCTCCAGCTCCAGACCCAGGCCGAGCTTGTGGCCACCAGCGTTGATGTTCTTGCCATCTACCAGCGCCGACAGGGTGAGCTTGACACCTGCAGTCAAAGAGAGAAGCCATTAGCTTATGAATTATAGAACCTAAAAGGAAAATCCATTAAACAAAAGTGCCTACATTAAAAGAATAAGAAAAATCCATTTGGTGACGAAGAAAAAGGGAACTATAGCATTTAAATTGCATTGGTTTTAAAGTGGCATATCACTTTAAAAGAATGGAAGCAAAACCTAGTTGACTTATAGAAAAAAAGTTGTATGAATAATTTTAAAGGCCGACCAAAAGTAAAAAAAAAAAAAAAAGGGCTACGGCTTACCTGGTCTAAGAGTCTGGGTGTAGCCAACACCAACAAGGCTGGTATTGTTCACTTTAGCCTAAAGAGGGAAAATAAAATGCACAACCACAAGTCAGGACCACAATACCATTATACAAATCAGAGCTCGGCAGAAGTAGCGGCAGTGACTTACACTAAGGGTAGCATCCTTGTCCAGCTGGTATTTGGCGGCAATGCCAAAGCGCGTGCTGTTGCTGCCAGCGGTCCAGGCCAGATTAACGGATGTCTCCAGCGTGTCGCTCACCTTCTGGTAGATGGAGCCTCCAAACTCAGCACCATCATTGCTTTGGAAAACAAATGGGGATGAGAGGAGATAACACAGCCAAAACTACATCTTTCAGTTGCCCATTTGAAAAAAGACAGTA
Source organism: Pollachius pollachius (assembly GCF_949987615.1). NCBI lineage: Eukaryota > Metazoa > Chordata > Actinopteri > Gadiformes > Gadidae > Pollachius > Pollachius pollachius. The sequence continues at coordinate 10,988,481 of NC_136935.1, forward strand.
TAATGGGAGGTAGGTCCTCAATATATCGGAAGGTGTACATCCTGTGTACTGAGAGGTACCCTACAGAGAAACACTAAACAGTCATGTTAGAGGAGTCTTCTATACTTACACATTGGTATGCAGCTGGAAGTCTCCCGTCTTGTAGCCCACAGCAAAGTTGTTCTGGGACATCTTGGACTTGGCTGTGTCAAAGGTCATCTGGTACCCGGCGAGCCAGCCCTCGTAGCCGACAACGGCGGCACCATGAATGGTGGGTCCGGCGAAGTCGAAGTCCACGTCGCAGCCCAGGTTGACGAACTCGCGCTTGTAGGCGGTCTTGACCTTTCCGCTCTTCTTCCTTTTAAGGAAAAGGGGGAAAAAAAAGGAGTTTGAATGAAGTAATGAATCTGTACTTCACAAGAACCACTCTCTTCAGAATCCCTAGGCCACAGAGCTTGAATTTAGTTGATAGTGACTTTACAAGAACCACTCTCTTCAGACTCAAACTCTGTTTGACTCTGTTTGCAGTGAGTTGACCAGCACAAAAGAAAATGTGGAACAGGCACAATAGAGAAACCATAAAGAATAAGATAATCACAGCGCAGATGCAGGCCATTTTCGGGCACAATAATACATAACCGTATATGCAATGTGAATTCCCTACCCCAAAGTAGACATTTTGAGATTCTACCAAGCTGCCTTTACCAGTGTTCAGGTTAAAAACTGCTTATGCTAACCAGACAATGGATTTGGACCTGGACCTACCCAGTGTTTGGTGAGAAGGTTGTGTCAAAGGTCAACTTCAGTCCCTTGGCAATCTGGAAGAAAACCATCAAGTTAGACAATCACCAATTCATGTGTTCAGTTCAAACTTTTTGTTTACTATTCGTTGCATGAATATGCCTTGCTGGTTACCTGATCTTCAATGGTGATTTCTGTTCCCAGGGTATTGTCAGTGTTCCACTTCTCTGTGAAGGTCAGGCCGTACTCCGACCTCTTGTATTTGGTTTCCAGGGTGCCGGCCACTTTGCTGGTGTCGGTGTTGGAGGAACCAGCTGTTTTGAACTCCTGCAAGGTCGCCGGTCAGATGTAAACAAGTGTCAAGAGGGGGGAGTGTGGGGTGTTGGCTATGTATGAATGTAACGGCAGGCTAGAAGAAAGCGCTACCATGCCAAGCCCCTCATGTATGGAAGAAGAACCCAAATTAAGGGATTTAATCCACTTGGTGACCCCCACCTTGCGCCTCATCAAGTAATCAACTTCATATTATTAACAATTAAAAAATAAACAAAAAACATGCTTACCACTCCACTTGATGACTTGGTCTTCACATCGAGTTTCACCAGGCCAAATCCTAAAGAACAAAAATATTTAATTTAAAGCCAACTCTCGCCAGTCACCAAGGTTATGAGTGTAAACAATTAGATGCCATACCATAGCCCTTGTTGAAAATGTCCTTGGCAGATTTGCCCAGATCAGCATAGCAGGGAGGCACAGCCATTTTAGCTGTGGAGAAAGAAAATATAATAATAATAATAATACAAATCTTTCATATTTGCTTACCAACTTTACAAAACAAAATAAATGCAATGAGAAAAAAAACGATAAAATATTTTTGTTGTGTAAATAATTTTATTCAATTTACATTGAGGACTACAGATGCTGGTTCTCAGAGGTACTTGAAGTAATCTGAATGAGTATATCCTGTACCTGAGCTACCATGACTAAGACACTCAAAGTAAAATTATCGGCAATACTAATGTAGGTATGTTTTTCCAATTTCTCAATGTATTCTTTATTAACACCAATAGCAAGCGACATTGATAGTATAGAGTATAGTGTGAATCTGGTTTGTCCAGGGAAGTTGGCAGTTGGCCATCCTGTGAACATTATCCTCATGTCAAAAGGATAAACACCATTTCCTTAAAGAATGGATAAAATATTATTTCCTGTAGTAAACATAGCACTAATGTTCGGAAACTCTAGGTTTCATCGTGTAGGCTCCAACGCTATCATTAGTTGTCCAACTGCAGAATCCCTAATACAACAGGGTGGTGGTGAATAGGCTTGACAATGTTGAACGTCACTCATCTAGCACTTCGCCAGCTCATGGGAGGGTTTAAATCATACGTTTTAGTACGGGGCCAACTGTCAGGACGCAGTTTATAAGATCTTGCATGTATGTGCATGTTGACGCCACCCAAATAATGTGCACCGAGTCAGAAGGAAGAGAAGGAACATGCCAATAGCTAAAAGTATGAACAACACTTTTTCAACCACTTCGTTCTTGGCGACAAAAAATTTCCATAAACAAGTCATTATCCTAAGGGGAGCAGTGTAGCTAAATGTCAGGCGAGCAGGTGGGCAAGGTTAACTGATAGAAACCATTTTGACGCACTGGTCGACATTGCCCATAGGTCCCCCTGCTAACTTAACCAATTTACATTTTGGTTGGCTTACGTAACCAAGGAAAGCACACAAAGTGCTATAATAATGATACAACATAAATTAAGCATTGATGAATAACTTCTTATAGTCATCAGCTAACAATATCGTGAAAGTCGACTATTGTTAGGCTAAGGGTACAATACGGATAGAGTTGGAGCTAATAGTCAAGGACCAGGTTTTTTAACAGCTCTTAAACAAGGTAGATATACAGCAGCGGGTGCATAATTGTAATATTATAAACGTGCAGTTCAAGAGGTTATTTAGACAACATGGTTGGCCGACTTGTGGGAAGAGCGGCATGTGTAAGACTTGCAGCATGCTTTGTAAAGCTAGCCGAGCTATTTTTACTAGCCTGCAGCCTACCGGCGGAGATGGGACTCCAGGACATAAACCCGAGTTATCCGTAGATCTGTCCTGTTAACGTGTCAACGCACGCCGACCAATACATGAGTTTCTTACCGGTAAGCGTTGGTGATAGCAGGGTACTAAAGTGACTTTGAAATACAATGTTTCTCACACCGCACGGCCAATGCAGACTTCACAGGGTTGGAGGGCGAGCTGAAGGAGACTGAGCCGAGTCAAGTTGCCTAATTTAGAAAATGAGCCCTTCCTTTGTGGAAGGCTGTCTTTATTCAAAGTAAAAGTCCTCCGGTTTCAAATTTCTAAATTGCAACATAATATTATTGTAGATATTTAAGAGAAAATTATTGTTCATTCATTCATGAGGAAAACCAAGTTAAGTTGTTTTATGATTGTATAGGGTTAGCTGACGGAATAATGTATATTACAAACCTAGAACCACAGCAACAGAAGAGCTTGTAAATGAAGCACGGCATAACATATGCAATGGTTTGATTATGGGTGATTAAGAAATGCACAATTTCAGTATGCCGTGTTTAAATCGGCAATTGGAAATAATTTATTGTTAATTTTTATACAACGTAAAATCCAAAAATGATTGCGCCAGAGCCTCTAACAGGAAGTCTTACTGAAGCTAATTTACATTGACTTGACACAGGAGACTTCCACTGGAATCCTAACCAATCAGTCATCATCCGAGCACACGTCACACCCTGTGGTGGGTAACACCCACGTGTGTCACACCCAATCTCAGGCAAGCCGAATATGTGCCTGTATAGAAATATTACTTGTGTTGTATTAAAACCACACTGACATTCTGACTTGTACTTACAATTCAGTCAAGATAATTACGCCTTTGAGTTTTGTATTTGCATTTATTTATTTTGTGTATGGAACAATATTGTAGAGTAGGATAGATAGCGGCAGCTAAATTAGAGGACTATAGATTACTGAGGGCCATAATCATAATAAAATAGGGGTAAATACATAATAATAATAATAATAATCATGAGTAATTTAAAATATTGAAATAAAAAATATTCTAGAACAGATTGATTCAAAACTCCAAAGCAAATTTACACACAAACACACACACACACACTCACACACGCACGCACGCACGCGCGCATGCCCTTGTTTCATCTGTAGTTTAATCTTTATCATAATTCCGTTTTTTTGAGTGATCACATGAAACGCCATGATCACACAACACATTATGTCAAACCTTATTCAAACTATGTGTATGTAAAGTATGTACAGTATTTGCATATAATATGCCCACTTGTGCTATGCTATTGGCCCCCATAATTTTTTTATACTTTAGACTTGCAGAGGACAGATTTGTAGGAAATAGGCTATGCTGCTAAATGTATAGGCCTAAATAGCTAGGTAATTTATAAATTGAGGGATAAGACAACAAAATGAACACATTTAAAAATGAAATTAAACAAAGGGGCAAAGCGAGCTCATTTAGGTTCCCGAAATGTTTAAATGCTGTTATGCTTCATAATAATAATCAAATGTATATAGTTATTTATTGAATCATTAATTATTGATCATTGAATATAGTACAGTAGAGTATAGAAGACTATAACAACTTTATTTTGGAACTGCTTACATGTTTTTCATTTAGATAACAATTAATAACTGAAAATGCACTTCCTGCAGAAAATGCGGTGAGTGCTGTAGTGCTCACACTCCAGCGTCAATGTAAATCAATGAGACCAACTGAAAATGAAGCCAGTAGTGATGGATTCAATGATTCTTTTCCTTGATTCAGTTCGCATCGGTCAGTTGCCAAGAAGAGTCGTTCAGAATCGTTTGTTCGTTCAGTCAAGTTTCCGGTAGCGGTGAATCGTAGAACCACCCACGAAGCTACTTGCCCTTGGCGCTTCTCACTTGCGTTTCAGACCGTTAAAATAGGGCCCTAAGCCTCTTCCCCCTTCACCACTCACAGTCAGTGAACGAACAGCGAGTCAATGAGTCTGGGAGGAGACGAGTCTGACAACGAACGAGACGAACGAGAGAGAAGAATCAATTCGGGTCATTCTTGTTAAAGATTTGTTCATTCAAACTGATTCAGTCGCGAACGACCCATCACTAGAAGCCGGTATGAAACTAAAACTGTGATTCTGAATAAAGTTTAAATGATATCGAAATTCCGAAGATACAAGTGTGTAGATTTGTTAAATGGTTGGAACAAAAGGTAAACATTTGAATAAATGAGTTACGATGTCTTAAGAAGTATGAGTGTCAGAATGGGCAGATGCCTTCAATGAGAACAGCTTAAAACGAAGCCGGTACGAGGCTTCGTTCGTAAGTGTGTGTATGTTTGTGTGTGTTTGTAATTGTGTGTGTGTTTGTAATGGTGTGTTTATTAGAGTGTGTGTGTGTGTGTGTGTGTGTGTGTGTGTGTGTGTGTGTGTGTGTGTGTGTGTGTGTGTGTGTGTGTGTGTGTGTGTGGGGCGGGGGGTGTATGGGTGTGTATGTTTCTGTGTGCCTGTGTTTGTGAGGGGGGGGGACACAGTTGTTAATAATTACTAGTGGATAATTTCTGGATAGTTTACAGGGAGGACCCATTTATATTGTATACATGTAACATAAATAGTAGCCTACTAAAAATGTGAAGGAAAGTCACCTTAAGTGTTGAAGTCCCTAGCGTATGATCAATTGAATGGCATGGATGATTTACTATACATTATATATTCTTGGATGAGGGCCAATAAGACAATGTTACATTTCCATCCTCCTGCAGGTTTTTCTGAATGAATGAGCAAACAAAAAGTAAGGAATAAAAGAATGGAAGTCCAAATGAAAGAAGGCATGATTCAATAAATGAATGCATGAATTAAATGAATCACCAGAAGAGGGTTTACCTTGAGATTCATGTCACCAGTAGGTATATTCTGTGGTGCCCTGGAATGCATCGGCATCACGCTACTATAAACAACGTCTGTTTCAGACAACCCCTTGATCGGAGAAGAGACAACATTGTCAGATCGTGTTACATTTGTTCCGATGTTGTTGTATTACTTTCTTGTCAATTAATAGACTTCAAATAGCATTTTACATTTAACATATTTATGGCAGAATACAAACGTACCCCCTCTGGGTCAGAGCTTTAATTCGATTTCAGGGTATGATTTACTCTGTAAGGGTGGTATGGAGAGTAAATCAAAATGTATCCTCATCTTACTGTGAATGCTGTACGTTTTCTTTTGGCTCGTCCTGAAAGAAAAAAATATCATTTTTGTAAACATAACCAGCTAACAATAAAATGGGTCTCAAAGAAATACATAAGATAAAATAAAAAATTAAACAGATAAACAAATAAAAAAACAATTAAAAATTGTACTCAAATTTGAAATGGAAAGTAATGTTTCAACTTACTGTGGAACATCCACCAAACGAACAGGGCCACTAATATAATGAACAGCAATAGGCCCAAAGGGAGGAGCAGGATTTTCAGGTTGTTTCTGTAAAGAAAGAGCACTCTTTATTGACAAAACTGTTATGCGTATTTGTACCATTTTACTTTTAACAGTGTGGTCTCCGGCTTGGAGAATGAGCCGTGTATCCAACACAGTGTATCAGGAAAGCACGTGGCAACGGTTGGTTTAAGCCGACTTCGGCGTTTATTGCACGTAACAAAGACAGGATAAGGGTGCGCGTGGGTCTCCGTGAGCCTCACGCCTCTGCAGTCCATGTGTCTCTGCCTCTCCCGTGCTCTTGGTCTGGCCCTCCTCTTAAGATGGCTCCCCGGTTTTCGGCCAGGTGTCCCCCAATCACCCTGATTGGGGGGAAGGACCCGGTGCTCTCCGTCGCCGGCTGGTGGGTGGTACACCCCGTCCTTCACGGTCCCACGGGACCGTTCAGGCCGAGGCTTCAGGGGCGGGATGCCACACTCCCCCCCCGTTTGCTCAAGCCCCTGGTCTCTGGGGAACCCACCCAGACAGGCATCCCGGCGTGACAGGGCGTCGGCGTTGGCATGCTCGCGGCCCGGTCGGTGGTCCACCCGGAACCGGAAATCCTGGAGAGCCAGGAACCACCGTGTCACCCGGGCGTTTGTATTCTTGGCCCCCGCAATCCACTTCAGGGGGGCGTGGTCGGTGACTAGGGTGAACTCCCTCCCCAGGAGGTAGTAGCGCAACTTCTCCAGGCACCATTTAATGGCCAGGGCCTCCTTCTCCACGGTGGAGTAGTTGCGCTCATTGGGGAGGAGCTTCCGGCTGACGTAGGTTATCGGGTGCTCCTCTCCGGCCCGGACCTGGGACAAGACCCCCCCCGAGTCCCACCTCCGAGGCGTCTGTGTGGACAATCACAGGGAGGTTAAAGTCAGGTGTGATTAGTACCGGTTCGGAGCACAGGGCCTCCTGGAGCGTCTTGAACGCCCGGTCCGCCGCCTCTGACCAGGTGACCCGATCCGGCAAGGCCTTACGGGTTAGGTCGTTCATGGGGCTGGCCAGCGTGGCGTACCCGGGAATGAAGCGCTGATAGTAGCCCACCAGCCCCAAGAACGCCTTTATCTGCTTCTTAGTCCTGGGTTGCGGCCAGGCCCGTATGGCGGCTACCTTGCCTTCCTGCGGCCGCACCGTCCCTCTCCCGACCCGGTACCCCAGGTACGTCGTCTCCTCTCTCCCGAGGCGACACTTGGCAGGGTTGGCGGTGAGGCCCGCCTTGCGCAGCTCTCCCAGCACGGCCCTCAGCTGGCAGACGTGGATATCCCAGCTGGGGCTGTAAATGATGATGTCATCAATGTATGCCGCCGCGTAATCCTGGTGGGGCCTCAGGAGTTGGTCCATCATCCGCTGGAATGTGGCTGGGGCGCCGTGTACCCCGAAAGAGAGGACTGTGTACTGGTACAGTCCCCCGGGGTGGAAAACGCCGTCTTTTCCCGGGCCGCACGGGTCAACGGCACCTGCCAGTACCCCTTGGTCAGGTCCAGGGTCGACAGGTACCGCGCCGGGCCCAGGCGCTCGATAAGTTCGTCGACCCGGGGCATGGGGTAGGCGTCGAACTCCGATGCCTCGTTCAGCCGCCTGAAGTCGTTGCAGAACCTAAAGGTTCCATCCGGCTTCGGCACCAGGACCACCGGGCTGCACCAGGCGCTGCGTGACTCCTCTATCACCCCGAGCTGCAGCATTCGGCGCACCTCGGTCCGGATGTCCTCCCTCCGGGCCTCTGGGATCCTGTAGGGCGGAACCCTTACCCGTATGCCGGGCGCCGTCCGGATGTCGTGGCGGGCGGCGGTAGTCCTCCCCGGCAGGTCGGAGAACACGTCCCGATGCTGGAGGACGATATCGTCCAGGTCGTGCCTCTGGGCCGGGCTGAGGTCCTCCCCCACCGGGACCTCCGGGATCTCCGGCCGGGCCGCCAGGGACAAGGGAGTGGGGTCGGGGGGTGTCTGCTCCCCCCCCCTCCACTGCTTCAGGAGATTGACGTGGTATAGCTGTGTCGGCTTCTGCCTCCCTGGCTGGCGGACCCGGTAGTTCACCTCGCCCACGCGTTCCACCACCTCGTAGGGTCCCTGCCACTTGGCCAGGAACCGGCACTCCGCCGTGGGGACCAGGACCAGGACCAGTTCCCCTGGCTGAAAGGTCCTCAGCTGGGCTCCTCGATTATAGACCCTCGCCTGGGCCTGCTGCGCTTGCTGGAGGTGCCCCCGGACGATGGGCCACACCCGGGCCATGCGGTCACGCACCTGCTCCACGTGGTCCACGGTGGTGCGGTGGGGGGATGGCTGGCTCTCCCAGGCCTCCTTGGCGATGTCCAGGATCCCGCGGGGCCTCCGCCCGTACAGCAGCTCGAAGGGGGAGAACCCGGTGGACGCCTGAGGGACCTCCCGTACCGCGAACAGTACGTGGGGTAGTAGTTGGTCCCAGTTCTTCCCGTCGGCCTGCATGACCTTCTTAAGCATCTGCTTAAGGGTCTTGTTAAACCGCTCGACCAGGCCGTCCGTCTGGGGGTGGTACACTGAGGTCCGGAGCTGCTTCACCTGCAGGAGGCTGAGGACCCCCTTCATCACCCGCGACATGAAGCACAACCCCTGATCGGTGAGCACCTCCTTTGCTATCCCCACCCGGCTGAAGAGGAGCATAAGTTCACGGGCGACGGCCTTGGCGGTGGCGGCGCGTAGGGGAAGGGCCTCGGGGTACCGGGTGGCGTAGTCGATTAGCACCAAAATGTAACGGTGGCCCCGGCTGGTCTTGGGAAGGGGGCCCACGATGTCTAATGCCAAACGCTCGAAGGGGGTCTCGATGATGGGCATGGGAATGAGGGGGTGTCTAGCGGTGGCCCGGGGGGCTACCAGCTGGCACTCGGGGCACCCCTGGCAGTGGCGCTCAACATCCCGCTTAACCCCCGGCCAATAGAACCTGGCTAGGACCCGCTCCCGGGTCTTGTCCATGCCCAGGTGGGCCCCCAGGAGGTGGGTGTGGGCCATAAAAAGCACTTTACTGACGTAGGGACGGGGCACCACTAGCTGTTCCCTCACTCCCCCCTCCCCGGAGGCTACTCGGTACAACAGCCCCCCCCTGGTGCTGAAGTATGGGTGCGGTGTGTGACTCACCAAGTCTCGGGCCTGCCCGTCATGAACCAGGACGTGGCTCCAGGCGTGCTTGAGGGCCTCATCCTGGAGCTGAGCGGTGGCGAACTGGCCGGGTCGGGACGAGCCTTCCCCCCCCCCGGGTAAGAAGTCCGAGAACTCCGTGAGGGGGGAGCTCTCCGGGTCTCCCGGCGGGTCTGGCTGCTCGGAGGCTGTGAGGGTCTCCGTGGTGTCGGGGGTAGGTTCCGGTGTCTCGCTCCGGATGGGACCTCTCGCTGAGTGCCCCGGGGTCCCCGGTGGGGAAGGTCCGTTCCCCTCTGACTCCTCGTCCTCCGCCGTCAGCTCCCCCGGGGATGGTGGACGCCGGGTGGCCCCGAAGGCCTGCCGACCCCCCCGCGCCCCTCTGCGGGGTGGGCCTCTCCAGCTCCGTCGCTCCCGCGTCGGGTCCCACAGCCGGTGGAAGATCGGGCAGTCCCTCCCGATCAGCACGGGGACCGGTAGGTGGGGGACAATCCCCGCCCTAATTGTGAACACCCCGTTTGGGGTGCGGACAACCACGTGGCACGTGGGGTAGGTCCGGGTGTCCCCGTGAACGCAGGCCACCTCCATTGGTTCCCCCGCCTTCCCCCCCGCCAGGTCGGGGCGAAGGAGAGTAACCGCACTGCCAGTGTCCAAGAGGGCCTGCGTGTCCCGGTTCATGACCCGCGCCGGGATCGTCGGGCTACCCGAGGTTCCCTGCGACCAGCAGGTCGCCAACATGCAGGTGTGATCCACCCCCGGATCTGCGTATGCCGACGGCATCGATACATCCCGTCCCCTCGGGCAATAGCGAGCGACGTGGCCGGGCTGACCGCACCCGAAGCAGCGCCGCACCTCCTGGTTCACCGGTACCGCGCTCGGTGGGGTGGAGCCGGGAGCCGGGGTCCTGACAGGCGGTCCCCTTGGGTCTTGGCGGGGCTCGGCGCGCCGGGGGGCTGGGGCGGGTCTAACGTTCAGGAGCTGGGCCACCTGCCAGCTCTCCAGCTGTAGGACCAGGTCGTCCACGGTGGCAGGATGGTGGTGGGCCAGCACGCGGCGGTCGTCCGGCGGGAGTCGCCGCAGGGTGCGGTCGATAATCACCCGGTCGACCGGGTTGGGTCCCTCTCCCGTTGTCAGCCACCGCTTCACCAGCCGGCTGTGCTGCGCGATCTGTGTGCGCACAGCCCCCTGCGCGTCAAACCGCCAGTCCTGCGCGCGCTGTGCGCGCGCCGCGAGGTTGTGCCCGTAATAGGCCAGTATGGCCTGTTTGAGCGCCGGGTACTGGCGGGCGACGTCCGCCGGCAGGTCCTGGCTCGCCTGCTGGGCGGGTCCGGTGAGGAACGGCGCTATTATGTGCCCCCACTGCTCCTCTGGCCAGGCTTCCCTCTGTGCGGTCCGCTCGAATACCTCGAGGTAAGCCTCCACATCGTCCTCCGGTCCCAGCGTAGTGAGGCGGCTGGTCGGGGCGGCGGTCGGCGCAGCGTGGACGGCGTGCTGAGTCAGCCGTATCACAGCCTCGCGGAGCAGGGCGAGGCTCTCGGTGGTCTCCCGCTGGTGTTGTTGGGCAGCCAACGCCGCGGCTCCGTCCGGGTTCTGCATGGTGGGGTAGTAGTAGTGGGAACGCTCAGCCTGCCTGCATTCTCCACCATATGTGGTCTCCGGCTTGGAGAATGAGCCGTGTATCAGGAAAGCACGTGGCAACGGTTGGTTTAAGCCGACTTCGGCGTTTATTGCACGTAACAAAGACAGGATAAGGGTGCGCGTGGGTCTCCGTGAGCCTCACGCCTCTGCAGTCCATGTGTGTCTCTGCCTCTCCCGTGCTCTTGGTCTGGCCCTCCTCTTAAGATGGCTCCCCGGTTTTCGGCCAGGTGTCCCCCAATCACCCTGATTGGGGGGAAGGACCCGGTGCTCTCCGTCGCCGGCTGGTGGGTGGGGGTGGTACACCCCGTCCTTCACGGTCCCACGGGACCGTTCAGGCCGAGGCTTCAGGGGCGGGATGCCACAACAGCCATCACACATTTCCACCCATTTAAATGAAATACTGTCGGATGCAAAATACATTTGGGTGAGGTCACCGAGGAGAGCAAAATGGAACTGACCTCGCTACGTTGCTAAGTTCATGGTCAAGTTCCCCGTCCGTACTCTTTTTGGTGGACACCACTTCTGACAAAGATCTGACGGTTGTTGAGGTTGCTGCATAATGTGGAAATACCACAACATAGTTAGATTACTCAATTTCATTAATCAACTTCCTGTTGATAAAATATATAATGTATACAAGTGGAAATGTTTCAATTTGGCAAAATCATTTTCTAAATCCCTTTTCACGCCACAATTTTAAACTTACTAGTAGTCGTTGTCGTTGGGCTTACAGCAACGGTTAGATGTATTGTATATGTACCAACCACTGCTTTCCATGTCTAGGTCTTTCATAGTCACCACAAAAACGTCTTGTTTGCTTGTATCAATTGAGACTTGTGAACCTTCAATTAAGCCATCCTGTTTTTCCTTGCAGTGGCCCAGTTTACACCATCCTGGTTTGCCGAGTGTTTTAGAGTGAAAACTGATATTAATACTATCTCCCGCAAATCCTTTTATTTCCTGTTGATCCACATACAGACTGGACTTGCCTGAAAAAGAAATAACTTATATCAGAGAGCATTCAAATAGACTTCTTTCAAAAAACTATTTCAATCCTATTTGTTTAATCTAAGCGTTAGTGTGTTAACCAAACATACTCACCTTTGGAGACTAATAGTTAGAAACATGTTTTCTCATCCAAGGCTCTAGGTTTCTCCACAGCACACCAGTAGGATTGCGTTCCCGCCTTTTGGCTTTTGATGGTGACGGTGAAGACCCCTTGATCCGGGTCATCAGAGATTGTGTACAGGCCTTCTGGAGAACTACTCTTGGAGTTGGTTTTGATTTCTTCAGAACAAGACCTCCAAGGCCATCCTTTACAAAGGTACTTAACACTGTTCTTATGTCTCGGTTCGTAGAGACATGGAATTGAAACCCTGGCCCCTACTTTCACGGACACTTCTTTACTCACCGTCGTGATGCCGTGAGTTCCTGTTCACAAACCACACATGTATCATTTAAAATAGAGCGGGGGAAATAGATCATACAGAAATAGATTACAAACATACACATCAGGTTTCGGCTTAAGAGGCCTACCCTTCTTGATGAAGTTCCCAAAGAATCATCACAATTAACATCATGGTCTAAAACAGGCTCAAGAGATTTATCAACTATGTCTATATCCCACTCAAGAAATGCGACTGACCTGTAATTCCAAAGAGGGTTAGAATGATACCAGGAAAAGGAGCCATGTTCACAAAGAGAGTGCCTTTGTGAGCGTTTGTGACAAGGAAAGAAAAGAAAGTGAATCATTTCGGTATTTGAAGTAGTAGTGGCTAATTATAGGCTATTTCCCCCTTCTTCTTTTTTTAGCAAGAATGCAACTTCCTTATTATATACGTACGTAGTTATATATTATACAATACAATTGTTTTACTATAAAACAGTTATGTTGACTATGATCCAGAGATGGGACAAAGTCAGTTTGGCAAGTCCCAAGTAAGTCCCAAGTCTTAGCAGTCACGTCTGAGTCGAGTCCCAAGTCAAGACAGGGAAAGGCAAGTCGAGTCCAAGTCAAAGTCACACCAAAGCCAAGTCGAGTCCAAGTCCAAGTCCCAAACTTTTTGAAGTCTTAAACAAGTCACCATGAATTTTTACTTAATAATGTCATTAGTAGGCTAGTGATCATAATTTCAACATATCACTCTAATGTACATAAGAAATGACATCCAATGTCATTTCTTATCAATACAGTTATAATATGTTCATTGTTTCTGTCTTCTAATGTGTTATGATATGCGCATGCGCAAAAATCTTAAATTGTTAAAAGTAGCCCAATAGGGCGGCAAAAAACGCCCAATATGGCCACACTGCTGAACGTCCTCACCTCCAGCGTCAACGTAAATCCATGAGACCAACTGAAACGAAGCCGATATGAAACTTAAACTGTGATTCTGAAGAAAGCATAAATTATATCGAAATTCAGTTGAGATATTATTGAAGATACGAGTGTGTAGATTTGTTATATTTTTTGAACGAAGGTAAACGGTTGAACAATGATTTTGTTACGATGTCTCAAGTGGCAGAGGCTGGCCAGACGGCTTCAATGGGACCAACTCAAAACGCAGCCAACATGAAACTAAAACTGTTATTCTGAATAAAGTATAAACGATATTGAAATTTTGTTTTGATATTATTGAAGTGGAAGTGACTGTGTCTTGGGTGTCTAGCCTTCTAGGCGGGAAATAGGTTAGATATCTCAAACAATAATTGTTTTTGACTCAAGACATGTGGAGTCATTACAAGTCAAAGAGGCAAAGTCTGAGTCAAGTCTCAAGTCAATAGCAGTCAAGTCTAAGTCGAGTCTGAAGTCATCAAAATGATGACTCGAGTCCAAGTCATGTGACTCGAGTCCACATCTCTGCTATGATCATACCATGTAGATTGCTTTATTGTTAATTGTACAATTATTTGCTACCTAAGCAATCACAGCCATGAGAAACATCTATCTGGGACTAACACACTACACAACACAGCCACTTAAATACAAGACACACCTCAAGATCACCTCCTGGATAAGTGTGGGGATGGCAAGTTAATGGGCTGGAAGTACAATACCTAGCATAACCATATTTAATATTACCTGAACTAACCCTAACTCAAACCCCCGCACCATTGTGACGAAAAGAGAGCTGACCCGGAAGGCAAAGTTCTCGATCTTCTGGTCGATCTTCGTACCCTCACCTATGGTCATGAAGGATTGTTGATGACCGAAAGGACGAGATTGCGGGTGCAAGCAGCCGGAATTGGTTTCACTCAGGAGGGTGGCTGGAGTCTCCCTTAGAGATAGGGGGAGAAGCTCAGCCATCTGGAAGGAACTCGGATGAGAGCCGCTGCTCTGCTGCTTAGAAAGGAGTCAGTTGAGGCGGTTCGGGCCTCTGGTAAGGATGCCCACTGGGCGCCTCCCTGGGGAGGTGTTCCAGACACGTCCAGTGGGGAGTAGGCCTCGGGGAAGACCCAGGACTAAGTTGAGAGAATATATCTCAACACTGGCTTGGGACGCCTTGGGATCCCCCCATCAGAGCTTGTCAATGTGGCCCAGGAAGGGATGTCTGGGGCCCCTGCTAGAGCTGCTGCCACCACGACTCGACCCCGGATAAGCGGTTTTGAAGGTGAGGATGAGGAACACTAACTCAAACCCTAAACTGAACCTTCTTTAACACCTGAACTTAACCATATCCGAAAACACCTTTACAATGACCAAAACCCTAACCTAACTATCTTGCCCAATTCCAAACCGTAATGATCTCTAATAGCCTAATACTTTAACTTAACCATCTCTAACCTAAAGAAAAAGTGGGTGTGAAGTGGGTGTGTCTGATGCACTTTTAGTAGTTCATTTTAGTAGTTCATGTTCATTTATTTTGGTATGGACGTTGGTATGACCAACAACTAACGACTAACTTAGTTTATGTTATTCTTAATGTTTAGGTGAGGCAGAGTTGAAATTGTTATGATAATTTCCTGCAACAAGTTCGGAGAGCACACGTGTGTGTGTGTGTGTGTGTGTGTGTGTGTTTGTGCCCTTACACATGGCTCTCAGTTTTAATTTGACTTCAAAATAACTTATATTGGAGTACTTTTTAGGATTTTCAGTCATGTCCCCCACAGTCACTTCAGCTCGGTTGTCAGAGAGAAGAAAGAAACCACAACACAAACCAGTAAAGCCACTAAAGCCTTCACTTTGGATGTCCACTGATGCAGGAAAATCAAGTGCCGTTAAAACCTTCCCTGCTCTGTGTCTTTCTTCCAGATCAGAAAATCAAGGGAAAATCAAATTTATGTGAAGGCATAGTACCTTCTCTTTCAAGATTGTTTTCCTCAACTGTTACTCAGTCATGATCTTTATTCTGTTTAGCTTAGTCACGTTTTAAGTTATATTCAATGTTTATTGAATGGTTTATTGTCGGATTAGATGTTAGGATTAACAATTTGCATCTTTCCCCTTTGCTCCCGCTACACAATTCAGTAGGTGAATTGAAATAACTGTCACAAGTAGCAGCTTGGCTAAAAAGAAAGAGAGATGAATGGAGAGAGAAGAACAGGGCTGGAGAAAGCCAGAAAGGGGGCGGAGAGGGAGGAAGCGAAAGAAAGGGGGGGGGGGGGGGGTAGTGGGCTGGGAAAGAGAGAGACATTGAAAGACAGAAAGAGGGGGAGAGAGAGATGGACGGGGGAGGGGGGTGCTCTAACCTCACTCACCTCTGCAACACACACACACACACACACACGCACACGAACACACACACACACACGCACTCGCACACGCACACGCACACGCACACGCACACACACACACACACACACACACACACACACAAACTAAATATTGTTTTCTACAAACAACAGCTCATTTACATTTACATTTAGGGCATTAAGCAGTAGTAAGCTCGAGACAGGACTGCGTCCAAATAGAAAAGAAAAATACATTTAAGTAGGAAATATTGAACATAAAAATACAGCATTGTAAACATACATTTAAAAAAGGAGGCACATATACACACTCAAAGTACATAAAATTCATGAGGGTCACACAAAATGCAGAGAATAAATGACATTCAATTGAAGAATGAAAGTGCCACATTAAATATGGCATTTGAAGTGGGTATTCTCCTTATCCATTCTCTTTATATTTTGGTTACATGTTGCCATTTAGACACCAATTAGGATACAGGACATGGGTGATATATACCATGAATAAGTACATTTCTTAGCACTGAGCATGTTAAGTTGTTAAGTACTTAAGTTAATTACTTATGAGTTACTGATTACTTGCAAGATGTAGGCCTATCATTGAAGGAGAGTCTATTTTAAGATACAATGAAAAGCCATCCAAGCCAAATAATATATAAATATCATATTTTGGGTTTCAAAAAGTTTCTTGCCATTTCCGTGTGGACAGTGAGGACACATCTATAATTTACATTTTACATTTAGGGCATTTAGCAGACGCTTTTATCCAAAGCGACTTACAATAAGTGCATTTGTTACAATAAGTACATTTGTCATAAGAAGTGAAACAATATATCGCTGTCGGTACAGTAAAGATGTTCATAGAACCAAGTGCAAGTATTACAATCGCTAGGCTAACCCATTCCCCGTGTAAAGCAATGATAGCAGCTACTGTAGATGCTACACAATTAAGTACCTTGAATAAGTACAATGTACAAGTGCCAGGACATACAACATTCAATGGTGGCTGTGCATTGGTTTCTATGCAGAGTCGAGGTGAACTCTGAACAGGTGAGTTTTGAGTCTTTTGCGGAAGCTGGTGAGCGACTCTGCGATCCTGACAACGGTAGGGAGCTCGTTCCACCACTGAGGTCCCAAAACAGAGAAAAGCTGTGACTTCGCTGATCGACCTTTGCTTGCTCTTAGCGATGGCGGTACCAGACGTCCAGCTGAGGTAGTTGAGCGGAGGGATCGAGCTGGGGTGTGTGGCTTTACTAATGCTTGGAGGTAGGCAGGGGCAGTTCCATCGACTGCCTTGTATGCCAGTACCATCATCTTGAATCTGATGCGAGCTATTACAGGGAGCCAGTGGAGGTCTCGGAAGAGGGGGGTTACATGTGAGAACTTTGGTAGGTTGAACACGAGGCGCGCTGCCGCATTCTGGATGCGCTGCAAGGGTTTAATCGCAGAGGCAGGGAGTCCAGCCAGGAGCGAGTTGCAGTAGTCGAGGTGGGAGATGACCAGTGATTGGACTAGAAGCTGAGCTGCTTCCCTTGTGAGGAAGGGCCGGATCCTGCGGATGTTGTAAAGTGCAAATCTGCAGGATCGGGCCACCGCAGTGATGTTTGCGGTGCAGCATAACTGATTGTCCAACACTACACCAAGGTTTTTGGCAGTTCGAGCAGGAGATACAGTGATGTTCTCAACAGTGACCAGTAAGTCCATGTGTGGGCAATCTTTCCCTGGTATTAGGAGGAGCTCAGTCTTGTTGAGGTTAAGCCTCAGGTGATGGGCAGTTGTCCAGGTGCTGACTTCTGCCAGACATTCAGATATGCGTGTTGCAATCAGGGCTTTGTCAGATGAGGGAAAGGAGAGAAATAGCTGAGTGTCATCAGCATAGCAGTGATAGGAAGAGCCGTGGGATGTGATTACAGAGCCCAGAGATCTGGTGTAGAGGGAGAACAGAGGAGGCCCCAGTACAGAGCCTTGAGGGACATCTGTATCAAGTGTGCAAGGTTTGGACAAGGAGCCATTCCATGTTACCTGATAAGTGCGATTCATCAGGTAGGATGTGAACCAGGAAAGGGCAGATTCAGCTATGCCAAGTTCGGCGAGAGTGGCGAGGAGGATCTGGTGGTTCACAGTGTCAAATGCTGCAGACAGGTCAAGGAGAATGAGAACCGATGAGAGGGACGAGGCTCTGGCCGCACGGAGGGACTCAGTCACCACGAGGAGAGTCGTCTCAGTGGAGTGTGCTTTTTTGAAGCCTGACTGGTGAGGGTCAAGCAAGTTGTTAGATGAGAGATAGGAGGACAGTTGGTTAGCGATGGCACGTTCCAATGTTTTAGAGAGGAATGAAAGAAGAGATACCGGTCTGTTATTCTGGATGTCAGTGGTATCATGGGTTGGTTTTTTGAGGAGAGGCTTTATTCTGGCATTCTTGAAAGACGTTGGAACAATGCCAGAAGTGAGGGAGGAGTTAATAAGTGCGGTGAGAAATGGCAGGATGTCGTTTGACACAGCCTGGAGGAGGGAGGAAGGGATAGTGTCAAAGGGGCAGGTGGTGGCATGGTTAGATGTTATAATTCTGTTGACCTCGTCTGAGGTGAGAGGGATGAATTGGGTAAAGACAGAGGTGGGGGTGGGGGGAGGGAGGATGGTGGCAGTGATAAAAGAGGAGCTAATGTCCTTTACTTTCTGGGTAAAGTAGGTAACAAAGTCATCAGCAGTGAGGCAGGAAGGAGGAGGAGGGGAGGGAGGGTTGAGGAGGGAAGAGAACAAGGAAAACAGTTTCCTGGGGTTTGAGGCGGAGGAGTTAATTTTGGTCCGGTAGAAGGCAGATTTGGCTGTTGACACAGTGGAGGTGAAATCTGAGAGAAGAAAGAGATAGTGAGATAGATCATTAGGACAGTCTGATCTCTTCCATTTCCTCTCAGCTGCCCGCAACTCTGCTCTATGGGTCCGCAGAGATTCAGACAGCCAAGGAGCGGGGGGTGAAGATCGCGCTGGTCTGGAGTGGAAGGGACAGAGGGAGTCCAAAGAGGAGGAGAGGGAGGATAGCAGAGTGTCAGAGGATTCCTCTGTGGATAGTTGAGAGAATTGTTCAATAGAAGGTAGTGAAGACAGAACAGTTGAGGCAAACGTAGAGGGAGAGAGAGTTTTGAGGTTGCGGCGGGTGGTGACAATGTAGGGACTAGAGAGGAGGGGGGGAGAGGACTTTAAGGGGAGAGAAAAAGCAACAAAGTGATGGTCAGAAACGGGGTTGTGGGGTAACAGAGAGAGCAGAGGTGCCACAGGACCTTGTGAATATCAGGTCAAGCTGGTTCCCTGCCCTGTGTGTGGGAGGAGAAGGGGATAGTGTTAAGTCAAAGGTGGCAAAAAAGTTGGTTAATTCAGGTGAGTGCAACTTCTCTGGCAGGATGTTAAAGTCGCCAAGTATAACGAGTGGTGTGCCATTTTCAGGAAAGCAGCTGAGAAGGGCATCCATTTCGTCATAGCAGTCACGAAGGGGACCAGGGGGACAGTAGATTACCACAATGAAGAGATTAATAGGAAGGGTGACAGTGACAGCGTGGAGTTCAAATGCAGATCTGGCCAAGTGTTCTAGTGGAAGGACCTGATAGGACCACATCGGAGAGATGAGGAGTCCGGTCCCTCCTCCTCGCCCCGAAGGTCTAGGGGCGTGTGAGAATGAGTAAACAGTGGAAAGGGCAGCAGGAGTGGCAGAGTTCTCTGGAGTGATCCAGGTCTCTGTCAGGGCCAGGAAATGGAGGGTATTGAGGGATGCGTAGGCCGAAATAGAGTCTGCCTTTTTGACCACTGTCTGGCAATTCCAGAGTCCTCCATCACTTCAAGGTCAATGATGGCGAGGGTGGGTAAATGGCATAGATTGGATGGGTTACGACGCCGAGCAGAGGATCTATTGTGGCGTCGTCTATGAGTAGAGATTCTAACGATAATTGACGTACGACACATAACTGCAATACCGTGGCCTCCAAGGTCTTCCTCGAGGGACTCCCACAGAGAGACTCCCTTAGTCTTTGTTTCCCGGGTCTTCCCACAGAGAGACTCCCATAGTCTTTGTTTCCCGGGTCTTCCCACAGAGAGACTCCCTTAGTCTTTGTTTCCCGGGTCTTCCCACAGAGAGACTCCCTTAGTCTTTGTTTCCCGGGTCCTCCCACAGAGAGACTCCCTTAGTCTTTGTTTCCCGGGTCTTCCCACAGAGAGACTCCCTTAGTCTTTGTTTCCCGGGTCTTCCCACAGAGAGACTCCCTTAGTCTTTGTTTCCCGGGTCTTCCCACAGAGAGACTCCCTTAGTCTTTGTTTCCCGGGTCTTCCCACAGAGAGACTCCCTTAGTCTTTGTTTCCCGGGTCTTCCCACAGAGAGACTCCCTTAGTCTTTGTTTCCCGGGTCTTCCCACAGAGAGACTCCCTTAGTCTTTGTTTCCCGGGTCTTCCCACAGAGAGACTCCCTTAGTCTTTGTTTCCCGGGTCTTCCCACAGAGAGACTCCCTTAGTCTTTGTTTCCCGGGTCTTCCCACAGAGAGACTCCCTTAGTCTTTGTTTCCCGGGTCTTCCCACAGAGAGACTCCCTTAGTCTTTGTTTCCCGGGTCTTCCCACAGAGAGACTCCCTTAGTCTTTGTTTCCCGGGTCTTCCCACAGAGAGACTCCCTTAGTCTTTGTTTCCCGGGTCTTCCCACAGAGAGACTCCCTTAGTCTTTGTTTCCCGGGTCTTCCCACAGAGAGACTCCCTTAGTCTTTGTTTCCCGGGTCTTCCCACAGAGAGACTCCCTTAGTCTTTGTTTCCCGGGTCTTCCCACAGAGAGACTCCCTTAGTCTTTGTTTCCCGGGTCTTCCCACAGAGAGACTCCCTTAGTCTTTGTTTCCCGGGTCTTCCCACAGAGAGACTCCCTTAGTCTTTGTTTCCCGGGTCTTCCCACAGAGAGACTCCCTTAGTCTTTGTTTCCCGGGTCTTCCCACAGAGAGACTCCCTTAGTCTTTGTTTCCCGGGTCTTCCCACAGAGAGACTCCCTTAGTCTTTGTTTCCCGGGTCTTCCCACAGAGAGACTCCCTTAGTCTTTGTTTCCCGGGTCTTCCCACAGAGAGACTCCCTTAGTCTTTGTTTCCCGGGTCTTCGTTTACTGGGTCCTGACGCTAAAGCTGACGCTACTAACACTTAGCCTTTAAATGCACATGGTAGCTCAGGAAGCCTTAGCTCCGCCCAGTCAATCAAGCCTATTGTTCACACCTTGTGACCAAAACTAGACTCAACGACCTTACTATCTACAACAACACAGCAAAAACCAACACTGCAGAAACTAGGGTTAAAGTTAGTACAACCAATTGCAATGCCAAACACTAGAATTCTTACCTTCAATACTCACCACAGCTAGATATGAGACAACCTTCTTAAAGACAAAATGTAATGTAACTATAATTGTATTGTGTACACATTATATTAATAGTAGCAGACTCAAAATGCAAAGAATGGTGAACCTGCGTGTTCAAATCACTCCAGCGTATTATCAATTGAAGTGCATGGATGATTTATAATACCTTATAGTAGTCCTGGTTTGGGGACAATAACACTATGGGCCCCATTTTAACGGTCTGAAACGCAAGTGAGAAGCGCCAAGAGCAAGTAGCTTTGTGGGTGTTTCTATGGCGATGTTGCTATTTTACCGGCGCAAAAATGACTCTTGCGCCCGGTGCAAATCTAAAAAGGGTTGGTCTGAAGTAGCCTAATTACCCATAGGTGTGGTTTGGGCGTAACATACCGGGTCATCAGAGATTGTGTACAGGCCTTCTGGAGACCTACTCTTGGAGTTGGTTGTGATTTTTTTTTAACAAAACTCCAATGGTATCCTTTACAAAGGTACTTAACATGGTTCTTATGTCTCGGTTCGTAGAGAGATGGAATGGAAACCGTGGCCCCTACTTTCACGGCCAATTCACTCACCGTAGTGAGGCTGTGAGATCCTGTTCACAAGTCACAAATGTATTGTTTAAAATACAGCGGGCAGATAACAACAGACAACTTTTCCGGCTTAGTTGGCCTACCCTTCTTGATGAAGATGCCAATGAATCATCACAACTAACATCATGGTCTAAAGTAGTCTCAAGAAATGTATCAAATATGCCTATATGAAACTCAAGGGATGCGACTGACCTTAAAAGAATAAAGTGCATAATTAGGGCATTTGAGGTAAAAGTGCTAAAGTCCTAATAATATAAGTACGTACTTATTGTGTATCATACCCTACATTTGTTTTACAATATTAAATACTAAATATATTTACTATGGTCACACCATTAAGATTGTTTTATTGTTAATTGCATTATTGTTAGGTTATTATTTGCTACCTACCAAATCATAGCCATGACAAATGTCTAGTCAGGATCTGGGCCCAGTTTCCCGAAAGCATCATTAGCCTAAGTGGATCGTGAAGTGCGTCGTACGAGAATCTCACAGTTTTCACACCGTTTCCCGAAAGCATCGTTGGTAACGAACGTCGTGAAAACGCTCGTAGCTAACGAGGACCCCAGGGGTACTCGTAGGATGCTAAGAGCATCGTTAGCCTACTATAGCCTCAGTGGCATCACCAGTGGACATTCCGTGTATTGGATGCGTTTTATTTAAACACATCCAATACCATTGAATGCCCAGCTTGAGCAATTTGACAACCAAAAACAGTGGTTACCGCCGACATATTTCTCATAGACTACTGTTAGATTCAAACAGCAAAGATAGAGACATGTTAGAAGTCAACAACAACATAATATATTTCAGCAATTTAAAATTCCAAAAATACATGCGCAGCCGAAATGTACCGATCAAACGCCACGTCACAAGGCATATAATAAAATCAAATGATTCCATTGCTCTTGTGTGGGAGGTCGCTTTCGAGCTGCACTTGCTGTCTCCCTCTGATTTTAAGTCAACCATCGTGGTTAAAATGTCCTCATATTGATCAATGACAGAATACATAGGCTACTAGACATGCATCATGCTGAGACCAGCATGATGTCGGAGAATTTCTGCAGGCGTTTTTTGTTGTGATTGTTTGCATTAAGCACTGTAGGCGCTTCGGTGAGGCTGTGATGAAGTTCACTATTTAATGGACTCTGTCTAGACAGTAACGAACATCCCTGACCATAGTTATTCTGTCTACACTCAGACATGAACTCATTATTGCATGCGGGTGTCTTCATTCATAAAAAAAATTAAAACATTCAGGAGTATGCAATAATACAAATTATTCTAAAGAGAGACTCCGTGCGCAGCCCCGCCTTCCCCAGTCAACCAAGAAAGCCTGCGCCGTGACGAACTGGGGATTTGACCCCCTCGGTTTTACACAGGAAACTTCAGATAAGAAGGTGAAATCGCCGGGCGTGCCAAGCTGTGACTGAACCGGCTCGGCAGTGTAAAAAGACCTATAGCCTACTTCATCCTGCCCAACAATAAGGGCAGGATCTAGACCAAGCTCTCCTAATCGGGCCAGCAATAGCCGTGTGTCAATGCCTCTGCGTTTGAATGATAATGAATGAATGGAAAGTTGCATTTTTAATGTCTACAAATATTCTAGACTAGAGAGCCAATCAATGAAACCTTATGCGGAATCAGATGAAGTCGGCTCTCTTTGCTGCGCAAAGTATGTTTCAGAAATCAGCACATTAAGATAAATGTAGTTGTCACACAAGCTATTTTGGATTTTTGCAATATGGAATTATTTCAGGGGGGGAAATGCCATGAAAAAATGTATGCACAGTGCGTTCAGGATTAGGACTGATATAGCATATGTCGGCCTAGGCCTAATCAATTGTGTTTTAATATCTTAAGCATTCATATTATTGCAGTCTATACTTTTCATAGGCTACTCTGCTGTTGGCCTTGATGGGGAGATATTTTAACCCTTTTTAACCCCATTTTCCTGCGACATTCCTGCATCTCGCCCTGCGTCATAGCCCGTTTCAGTACCGTGTCAGTGGACAGTTACAATCCTACGAACGTCGTGAGTGCAGTGAACGCGCGTTCATGTTAAGAGGAGTTTCGGGAAATGCTCCAAAGAAATTCACGATGGTTCGCAAGATCCATCGTGAGAATTATCGTATGAGTGAAGATCCATCGTTATCGGGAAACGAGGCCCAGGAGTACTGCAAGAGAATACCTAAATTTAACCATATCTATAGATACAATAATTGACCTTAGCCCTTACCCTAAACTTAACCACATCCAACCTAATACCTAAAGTTAAACATCTCTAACCTAATACCTAAAGTTAACCATCTCTAACCTAATACCTTAACTAACTCTCTCTAACCTAATGCCTAAACGTAACAATCTTTAACCTAATTCCTAAACTGAACTATCTCTAACCTTATTCCTAAAGTTAACCATCTCTGACCTAATTCCTAAATTTAACCATCTCAAACCTAATACCCAAACATTACTATCGATCCATATCGAATTACCAATTTATTAATGTCTTTACCTAAACATAATTTTTCAACGTCTTTAAGGCGAACTTCAGGACTTTTCAACCTGGACACTATTCGCGATTTAGAAACTAATATGGATACCAACTCGGCAACAAGAGGGTGAGACTTTTTCTGGAGCAAGACTCGGTTGGACACAATGACAAACAGATCGGATCAAGCGAAAGGTAAAGAAAAAAATCATATTTCCTTTCCTTCCTATCCACAATGTTATAATATAATCTGGGTCTGTCAATGGCAGAAATAAGCACTTTTAGAGCATGGACGTTGACGGGGCATAGAGTCGTCTCGAGGTTAGAAAATCCTGCAGTTCTCAAAACGAGGGTTCTAGGAATACGGTGCTGAAACGGCAGCCTCCTACACCTCAGGAACAACATTGTAAAGTGGCATAGCGAAGTGGGTGTATCGTGTGGTGGGCGTGACGAGTGACGTTTCCATGTACCCGCAGAAAGAAAGAAGCCAATAGGAGGGTTTCAGATCAAGCATGCGTTGCTTTGCCACGCATAACGTAATGCATTCTGGGATCAAAACGTCAGAAATGCTGGTGATAACTTAAGGTTAAGAAATTAACCAAGGTTTTCTGATATATGAGTGAGGTATCTCACTATGGGACACGCCCCTCGCGCTTGTCCCCCAGAAGCAATTTTACATTACGCCAGTCGTGACTGGCCAACAGATGTGACGTCTGCCTGCAGGGGAGGGACTCCCTCCTACTACATAAGTCCCGTCGTCACGTCATCTCTTCAGTCTATAGGCAAAAACACCTCTTCCTCGCTCCGGGCAAGGAGGGTGGTCTGGTGAGATACCTCACTCATATATCAGAAAACCTTGGTTAATTTCTTAACCTTAAGTTTTCTTTCAATATTCGCTCGGTATCTCACTATGGGATATAGTAACTCTTGTATTGCCAAAGAAGTACCAGTGCAAACCCATCAAACAGGCATGTTCACTGATCCAACGCTCAAGACTGTGTGAGACAGATTAGGCGCAGTAACATCCAACCTGTAGAATCTAGCGAAAGTGTGAGGCGTCGCCCAGCTGGCAGCCGCACATATCTCTTCCACTGAGACCCCCTGAAACAGTGCCCAGGATGCGGACATGCCGCGAGTCGAATGTGCGCGCAGGCCGATAGGGGGTTCCAAACCCACGCTATTATAAGCCATGGCTATAGCCTCTACGATCCAGTGTGATAAACGCTGCTTCGAGAGAGGCTTCCCCAGGTGTGACGTAGCACATGATACAAACAGCTGCTCCGATTTCCTGAATCCAGCCGTCCTATCAACATAGACGCGTAAAGCCCGCACCGGGCAGAGCGCATTCAGCCGCTCCTGCTCCTGGGAGGAGAAAGGAGGAGAATGGAAAGCCAACAGCTCAATAGGGCGGTATGACACCGCCGAGTCAAATACCTTGGGAACAAACGCAGGATTCGGCTTTAATAGAACCTTTGAGTTCCCCCTCAAAAACTGCATACATGTCGGACTAACCGACAGCGCATGGATTTCACTCGTGCGCTTAGCCGAGGCCAACGCGAGCAACAAAGCCGTTTTAAATGAGAGCGTCTTAAGCTCTACCTGTTGTAAGGGCTCAAACGGTGGGCGTGACAGTGCATCAAGCACCGTAGATAAATCCCACGGAGCAGCCAAGCTCCGCGACACTGGCCGAAGACGGCGTGCACCTTTCATAAACCGGCAAACGATCGGGTGCTGACCTGCCGTTCTGTCCCCAAAACCTATGTGACAAGCCGATATTGCGGCTAAGTACACTTTGACCGTGGAGAAAGCCCTGCCTTTATCCAGCAAGTCCTGTAGAAATGTCAGAATAACAGGCACGGGACTCTTGAAAGCTATTTCCCCAGATTTCGCGCACCACACCTCGAACGCACGCCATTTTCCGTCATATGCGTAACGCGTAGAGGAAGCCCTGGCGCCCTGGATAGTCGTAATGACATTCCAAGGGAGTCCATCCGTCGTTAGGTTCATCCTTTCACGGGCCAGGCCCACAGAGCCATGCGTTCCGGATGAGGATGGAAGATCTCCCCATGCGCTTGCGTCAGGAGATCCCTGCGTAAAGGCAGAGGCCAAGGCTGGCTGCACAGCAACTGGACTATTTCCGCCAACCAATATTTTCCCGGCCTACGGGGGGGTATAAGGATCAGCGCATGACCCTTCTCTCGCACTCTGGCGAGAGTAGGAATGATCAGTTCTAATGGGGGAAAAGCGTACAGGAGGACGCGTGGCCACTCGTATGCCAAAGCATCCAGCCCCATCGGGGCGCTCCGACCGGTCAGGGAATAGAACAGAGGGCACTGAGTGTTCTCCTCTGATGCAAAGAGATCGACCTCTGCTCGACCGTATCTCTCCCATATCTGGTTCACGACCACGTTGTGGAGTTTCCAGTCCTTGTAGCGAGGGTCGCCCCTGGACATCAAATCTGCTCCCCAGTTCCGCGCGCCCGGTACGTGCGTTGCTCTCAGCGACGACAGGTGGGCGTGGCCCCACATGGTCAGTCTGTGTGCCAACGTGTGCATTTGAGGGGAGCGTAGCCCCCCCTGACGGTTTATATACGCCACCACCGTGGTGTTGTCCGTCCTGACTAGAACATGTTGCCCTCTCAGAAAGGGAAGAAAATGTTTCAGCGCCAGTGACACCGCCTAAAGCTCCAGGCAGTTTATGTGAACAAACTGCATATGTGAGCTCCACGTGCCATTCACTGTTCTGCCCTCATAGACAGCTCCCCAGCCCGCCCGGGAGGCATCCGTCGAAAGGACCTTCCTTGCCAGGATAGTTCCCATGGTAACGCCTGTAGTCAGAAAGGACGCGCGTCCCCAAGGGCGCAGCGCCAAGACGCACGCCATGGAGATCAAAACTCGGCGATGGCCATGGCACGTTGGGTTCAGTCCGAGTGATGCAACCCATCGCTGGACCGGCCTCATATGGAGGCGGCCAAGTGGGACTACTACCAGCGCCGACGCCATCAGACCCAAAAGTCTGAGGCACGTTCTGAACTTCAACATCGTCCCCCTGCGAAAAAGCGCCAGACAAGCCTGAAAGGCTTCCACTCTCTCCGCGGATAGACGTGCTTTGAACGTCACTGAATTGAGGCACAGGCCTATGAACGTTATGCTTTGAGTGGGGACCAAAACACTCTTTTTCACGTTTATTGTGAAACCCAGGGACATTAGGTGCGATATGAGCACGCTGGTTTGCGCCTGAGCCTCCTGGGATGACTGTGTGGCTAGAAGCCAGTCGTCTATGTACGTTGCTAAACGCATTCCCTTCAACCGGAGGGGCGCGATAGCAGCCTCCGTGCACTTCACAAACACCCGTGGACTTAACGAAAGGCCGAACGGGAGAACCAAATACTCGTATGTTACGCCCTGGAAGGCGAACCTGAGATATTTCCTGTGAGGAGGATAAATGGGGATATGGAAATAAGCGTCCCTCAGATCTATGCTCGTGAACCAGCCTCCCGGGCGCACGAAGCGTATGAGAGCGGCGTGTGTCAGCATCCTGAAACTGTACTGTCTCATGTATCTGTTGAGAGCGCGTAAATCTAATATCGGCCGGAGGTCCCCTCCCTTCTTTGGGACTAGAAAGTACCTCGAGTAAAAACCGCTTTGGTTTTTCTCCGGTGGCACGATCTGAATAGCCCGTTTGTTTTTTAGAGAGGTGATTTCCTCCTGTAAAACACGAGCTTTCTCTCCACGGGCCTGCGACTGCAGTATCCCGTTGAAACAGGGAGGAGTGGACGCAAATTGGAGCCTGTAGCCGGTGGTTACAGTTTTTATAACCCAATCTGACGCACCACATGCACGCCACTGTTGAGCCCGACCAGACAGCGGCCCCAGCGTCGCTGGTCCCGCTGTCGTGCCGGGCAGAACGGGCATGGTGGGCTGCGCACCGGCGCTTGTGCCCACCAGGCACCGTTTTATTACATTCTGTTCCTTTTTTATGTTTATCATTTTTTTCATTTTTTCTGTTTTCACAATCAGCGGCGCCCTTGGCTCGGAGCCTGTATGCGCGCTGGCACAGAACATTTTTAATGAACAATGATTTGGGGAAGGGGGACACATGTGTGATGTTGGGCACTGGCGTGTGCTTATACATACGCATGCGTCTGCAAGACACTGCTGCCGCTCCACCGAGCTCTCTGCAGGTCCGACCCTTCTCTCCTTCGCGCCGTGAACTTTTAAGGCTGAACGGCCTGCTGCACGCCTTTTGCAGGGCTTGGAACACGCCCTCTGTAACCCTTTCTGGAACCGGGTTTGGAACAGAACATCTAGGGGGGCAGGCGACGGTGTCTGGCCGGGCCCGCCATACCCCCCTGGCCACAGCGCCTCAGGTAGCGCGCCGTTTCTTCACGGCTCCCTGAGTAGCCGAAGGGGCCGCACGGCCACCTGGCGCCGCCCCGGGCGCGGGTGGTTTCCTCGCCCACGCGCCACTGTGCTCCGGCGGCTTGTTCTGGCCCCGGCCGGCACCGTGGGTTGAGTGGGGCTGACGCTTCTGGATGCGGTAAGCCGGCGGAGGAGCGCGGGGCTGGGTGAACACCTGGCCGGGTGCGTTGGCGGGGAAAGGCGCTCTTCTGGGAAGACACAGACGCAGCGCCTCACCCTCCCTCTTTTTCTCCTCCCAGCGTTTTAGCATGACGTCATACGCTGGGCCAAACAGGCCCTTCGGGTCCACAGGCACGTCGAGGAGTTGGGTTTTTTCCCGCTGAGAGAGACTGGACAGGTTCAGCCACCTTGCTCTCTCCTGCGCGACCACCAGCGCCATGGCCCTTCCGGACGCTTGGACAGCGCTCCTGTGAAGGCGTAGGCACAGGTCCGTCACCACGCACAATTCATCCCAGAGGGCTGGGGTTGGTGACGATGACATGTCAACCTCCAGCTCAGCCTGGTAGGCCAGCAGCAACGACGATGCGTTGAGGGCCCTCACCGTCGTGGCCATCGCCTTGTAGCCCTTCTCGGTCATTGACGACTGGAAGGAGTCGGCTCTGGACGGCAGTGTAGGGCTCGCCGAAGTCATGGCGGACTTCTGCGTGGGGTGGAGGTGCGACGCCAGCAGTGGTTCAACCGGAGGCAGGTGGGAGAACCCCTTTTCCTCCATACCGGCCCAATCCAACCCTGAGCCACCCTGGACAGGGATCTTGGCTGAGAGAGGCTTGCTCCAAGACCGAGTCGCTTCATCCAGGCACTCGGGAAAGGCCGGAAGTAGCAGGCTGGTCGAGGTCTTCGCCTTTGGGAGTCGCTTGCCCTCGTAGCGAGATGTGGCGGTCTCCACCGGGGGCTCAGGCCACTCGATGTTCAGCCTCGCAGCCGCCCTCTTGCAGGCCTCGTGGAGGTCCATGCTGACGGCCGGGTTCAGGGAGCTGGTGCACGCGCCGCCGACCACCATAGGCGACGCGGTGCGGGGGGAAAAAGAATCATCATCCTCGTCAGAGCCGAAGCTAATAGATTCCTCCCCCGACTCGGAGTAACCGCCCTCGGCCTCGTCAGGCCCTGCCAGCAGGCTAGCCTCGATAGCGTCGGGTTGAGTCAACTCCAGCGGGTGGGAAGCTTCGGTGAGGTCCACCTCCGATCCCCAGCTGGCGCCCATGGGGGCGGCGAGCCCCAGGGAACCTCCCGCTAGCTCCGGTAGTGGTGGGTCGGTTACCCCCATTACCGGATCTTCTGCGAAGAGCTTCGCCTGCTTATTCAGCCGGCGTTTGCGGGTTTTATTAGTAAACCGCGCGCAATGCTCGCAGGTGGCCGGGAATTCAAGGGCAGCCTTGGCATGTTCCAGCCCAAGGCAGCGAATGCAGGCGGTGTGGCTATCCGCTCCCGACATCTTGTTCCCGCACACGCAGGACTTTGTCGGAGGCTTCCCCGAGCCCTCGGTTAGGGTAGGTTCAACCTCGAACTGCATGGTCTCCGCTTTCCGCTTATGCCCAGCCGCTGTTTGGTGACAGGTCAGCTTGGGCACGTGGATTGCAGCTAGTGTGGGTACTAGCAGCTAGTACGGATAGTAGCAGCTACTGTTTGGTGACAGTCTAGCTTTGTTTTGCCTCACAGAGGTCAGTTGCAGCGATGTAGGCTAGCGTTCGGTGACCGAGGGGTTAGCTCGCTCTGGGAACAGTATGCTAAGCCGTCCACAACTTCTGTCCGAGAGGTGCTTCTAGGAGCGAGAAGAGGTTAAAGACTGAAGAGATGACGTGACGACGGGACTTATGTAGTAGGAGGAGTCCCTCCCCTGCAGGCAGACGTCACATCTGTTGGCCAGTCACGACTGGCGTAATGTAAAATTGCTTCTGGGGGACAAGCGCGAGGGGCGTGTCCCATAGTGAGATACTGAGCGAATATTGAAAGAAAACTTCCCTATGCGACATGTCACATGACTTTAAAAACTCGCGGGAGCTCCCTCCGTATGCATCAGGAGTAACCTATGCTAAAGGAGGGTTAAAGTATGCATCAAGGCTCCTTTCCTAAGCGTTTTTAGAATTCTAACCACCTCTCCGCCAAGTACTACCGGGTCACCTTCCGGGAAATTTCCTATGCAAAAAAGCGAATTTGTAGAGGCCCCTGGTGTCCGAGGCATCTGGATCACACCATATGCTTTTTGAAACTACGAGACGTGCACCTGTGTCCGACTTGATGTGGTGGGAACATGACGTATTTCTGACGAGTTCCGGCGGATGCTCTCAAGTCTCTAGCATGCATGCGCGCAAATGAAGACGATCTGAAACACGCCTAGCAATAAAGTAGTAGTAAATACAGAATAGAGCGGCAAAGTCATGCCTCTTCCGGTAGAGCCCATGGGACCTTTGAGATCGAAAAATATGAATGGGTTTCAATGGAGAGCAAGTAATTATCTTCTGGTCCCAGTCTTTCTGGTCCCAGTCTTCCCAGTCTCAAGAGTTTGACCGTTTATTGTGCAATTGAGAAAAACACAATGAGAAAGACTACACGCCTCGTATGTGACGTCACGCTCCCTGTGTCTGGTGTGGACAAGACCGACAATCTCCCCATCAGCATCGAGTGGCAAAGTCACGCCCCTTTCCAGTAGACCACATTGGACATATGAGATCGAAAAATATGAATGGGTTTCAATGGAGAGAAAGTAATTATCTTCTGGTCCCAGTCTTTATATGCCCCGGATTACACATATGTTGTTTGTGGATTTAAATCATAATTTTTCATGCAAAGAAAAATAAAAAAAATCGTGAAGAAGTTTGATAATTTTAGGTTTTGTGTGGGGCCACTTTGTGAACTACAGCTCTTCGCTGCTCTCGACGCGAATAAGATACAGGTCATACTCAGAAAATTAGAGTATCGTGCAAAATTTCATTTATTTCAGTAATTCAACTTAAACGGTCATACTAATACATAATGTTGACTCAGTGAAGTGGAGCAGAGAGATCGCCATGTCTGTACCGGAGTTCCAAGTGCGGGTGGTGACGTCGAGAGCAGCGAAGAGCTGTAGTTCACAAAGGGGCCTCACACAAAACCTAACGTTATCAAACTTCTTCGCGCAATTTTTTAGTTTTCTTTGAATGATTGAAAAATTATCATTTAAATCCACAAACAACATATGTGTAATCCAGGGCATATAAAGACAAGGACCAGAAAATAATTACTTTCTCTCCATTGAAAACCATTCATATTTTTCGATCTCATAGGTCCCGTGGGCTCAACCGGAAAGGGCGTGACTTCGCCACTCTATAGTTATAATAATAATAATAATAATAATAATAATAATAATAATAATAATAATAATAATAATGAGTAATTGATTATAGCTATATTGAAATAAAAAATATTCTATTACAACAAATTAATAACAGATAGACTAAATGTATAGGTCTAAATAAATAGGTAATTTATAAATTGAGGGATAAGACCACAAAATGAACACATTATTTAAATAGGAATTTAAACCAAGGGGCAAATCGAGCTCATTTAGGTTCCCGAAATGTTTAAATGCTGTTATGCCTCATAATAATAATATAGTTATTTATTGAATCATTAATTATTGATTATTGAATACAGTACAGTAGAGTATAGAAGAATATAGCAACTTCATTTCAGAACTGTTTACATGTTTTTCATTTAGACACCAATTAATAATGACATAATATTAAATATATAGGTGAAGAATACATAAGCAACGTTTTTTTAGCACTTGCTTGATAAGTTACTAATTGCAACTTGATTACTAGTAACTTACTCATAACTTGAAAGATAATAAGCAAATATATTTTGAAGATACATTAAAAAATAATCTAAGTTATAAAACTAACAACTGAAAAACATTTGGGTTCAAGAAGAAACCCATTGTTTATGTATCGTCTTTTTCTGAGGCAAATCCTTGCTATTTGTGTTTGTGTGTGTGTGTTTATTTGTGTGTGTGTGTGTGTGTGTGTGTGTGTGTGTGTGTGTGTGTGTGTGTGTGTGTGTGTGAGTGTGTCTGGGGGCTATGGGTGTGTATGTTTCTGTGTGTGTGGGGAGGGGGGGAAACAGTTGTTAATAATTACTAGTGCATCATTTCTGGATAGTTTACAGGGAGAACACATTTATATTGCATACATGTAACATAAATGGTAGCCTACTCAAAATGCAAAGGAAAGTCATCTTCAGTGTTGAAGTCCCTAGCGTATGATCAGTTGAATGGCATGGATGATTTATCATACCTTATATTCTTGGATGGGGGGCAATTACACTGTATGTTACATTTCCATCCTCCAGCGGGTTTCTCTGAATTAATGAGCAAGGAATAAAATAATGGATGACCAATGAAAGAAGACATGATTCAATAAATGAATGCCTGAATTAAATGAATCACAAGAAGAGGATTTACCTTGAGATTCATGCCATCAGTAGGTATATTCTGTGCTGCGCTGGAATGCATCAGCATCACGTTACTGTAAACAACGTCTGTTTCAGACGACCCCTTGATCGGAGAAGAGACAACATTGTCAGATAGTGTTACATTTGTTTGGATTTTGTTGTATTACTTTCTTGTCAATGCATAGACATCAAATTGCATTTTTCATTTAACATATTTATGGTAGAATCCAAACGTGCACCCTCTGGGTCAGACTTTGTTCAATTTCAGGGTTTGTTTTACCATGTAAGGGTGGTATGGAGATCAAAATGTAGCCTCATCTTACTGTGATTGCTGTACGTTTTCTTTTGGCTCGCCCTGAAAGAAAATAATTATTTTTGTAAAAATAACAAGCCAAC
Organism: Pollachius pollachius; assembly: GCF_949987615.1. NCBI lineage: Eukaryota > Metazoa > Chordata > Actinopteri > Gadiformes > Gadidae > Pollachius > Pollachius pollachius. The sequence goes on from NC_136935.1 coordinate 11,021,853, forward strand.
AATAAAATTGGTATCAAAGAAATACATTGTATAATATTAACAAAACTAACAGATAAACAAATAAAAAAAACAATTACAAATTTAACTTATATTGCATTTTAATTTCAAGAAATGGAAAGTTATGTTTCAACATACTGTGGAACATCCACAAAACCAACAGGGCCACTGATAGAGTGAACAGCAATATGCCCAAAGGAAGGAGCAGGTTCTTTAGGTCGTTTCTGTAAAAAAAAAGAGCACCCTTTATTGACAAAACTGTTCACGACACAAACAATACTTGAAGAATATGTAAAAAAAATTATGTTTTACAGCCATCACACATTTCTACCCATTTAATTGAAATACGGTCAGATGTAAGATACATTTGGGTGAGGTCACCGAGGAGAGAAAAAGGGAACTGACCTCGTAACAAGTTCAAGTTCCTTCTCTGTAATCTTTTTAGTGGACACCACTTCTGACAAAGTGCTCACAGTTGCTACATAATGTGGAAGTAACACAACTTAGAGAGATTACTAAATTTCATTAATCAAATTCCTGTTGTTGATAACATATATAATGTATACAAGTGGAAATGTTTCAACTTGGCAAAATATATTTTTTAATCCCTTTAGACGCTAAACTTTAAACTTACTTGTATTCGTTGTCTTTGTATTTACAGCAACGGCAAGATGTATTGGCATATTTAGTTTTCCTTGGAAAAAAATGTACCAACCACTGCTTTCCATGTCTAGGTCTTTCATAGTCACCACAAAAAAACCTTGATTGCGTGTATCAATTGAGACTTGTGAACCTTCAATTAAGCCATCCTGTTTTTCCTTGCAGTGGCCCAGTTTACACCATCCTGGTTTGCCGAGTGTTTTAGAGTGAAAACTGATATTAATACTATCTCCCGCAAATCCTTTTGTTTCCTGTTGATCGACATACAGACTAGACTTGCCTGAAAGAGAAATAACTTCTATCAGAGAGCATTCAAATAGCCTTCTTCCAAAAAGCCAATTTCAAGCCAATTTCAATCAAATCCTAAGTGTCAGTGTGTAAACCAAACACACTAACCTTTGGACACTAATAGTTGGAAATATGTTCTCTCATCCAAGGCTCTAGGTTTCTCCACAGCACACCAGTAGGTTTGTGTTCCCGCCTTTTGGCTTTTGATGGTGACGGTGAAGACCCCTTGATCCGGGTCATCAGAGATTGTGTACAGGCCTTCTGGAGAACTACTCTTGGAGTTGGTTTTGATTTCTACAGAACAAGAACTCCAAGCCCATCCTTTACAAAGGTACTTAACGCTGTTCTTATGTCTCGGTTCGTAGAGACATGGAATTGAAACCCTGGCCCCTACTTTCACGGACACTTCTTTACTCACTGTAGTGATGCCGTGAGTTCCTATTCACAAACCACACATGTATCTATTTAAAATAGAGCGGGGGATATCGATCATACAGAAATAGATTACAAACATACACAACTGTTTTGGCTTAATAGGCCTACCCTTCTTGATGAAGATCCCAAAAAATCATCCCAATTAACATCATGGTCTAAAGTAGTCTCAAGAGATTTATCAACTATGTCTGCATCAATCTCAAGGAATGCGACTGACCTGTAAGTCCACAGAGGGTTACAATGATACCAAGAAAAGGAGCCATGTTCACAAAGTCGGTAGATTGGAGGAGAGTGCCTTTGTGAGCGTTTGTGACAAGGGTAGAAAATAAAGTGAATTGTTTTGCTATTTGAGGAACGGTGTACTATTTCCCCTCTTTTTAGAATGCAACTTCCTTATTTAAAGGACATTTCCGGTATTTTGAACATTGAGCCCGCTTTCTGGTTTGTCTAGGATGAAATAGAGTTAACTTGCATGATGCATGTATGTTTGATTTATGAAATAGAGTTGTGAATACCGAAATTTTGAATATTGGTCCTGTCTCGAGTATTTGGCTAATTTCGAATTGCCCCTGCCTGCTTCACAATGGCTGGCTATGGGCATTCACAAACACCCCTTAACGTTCGTTTTCAGAAATGTGAAACTCATGGAGTGGTTTGTGGTGTTCATTGATGTTCCTCATCAAATCGTAGCGAAATACAGTTTCTGTCATGTTTTATTTGGCATTTTATAAATGAAACGGAAACCATACAGGAACCGGAAATAGAAGGTTGGTTGCAGTCTTTTCACTCGGTTCTCCGTATCAACAGTAGGGCTAAAACCGAGCAAAAAACTACAACCAACCCCCCCTTTCCTTATCCGGTCCGTTTCCGTTTCATTTACAAAATGCAGATTTACAAAATGCCAAATAAAACACATCTGCAACTTCGCTACGATACTTGATGTTAATATTGTGAATTGAGAACAGCCAGCTCATGATGTGATACAGCGTCCAGCTGTGCAACAAATATTTTTTAATTTTTCAATCTTGACGACTTTTGTAGTGCTTTGTGTAGCCACACGTTTGCCCCTTCTGAACTTAAACATTTCCTTTCCTAGCTCCTCTTTATGTTGGTAGCTTAGCCATGTCATGTCACGTTGTCAACATTGGACACATGGAGCAGAACATAGTGGGTCATATGTCCGTGTGCCTTTTGGAAACGTTTGCTTCGTAAAACGTGCCAGACAGATTTTGTATACATTTTATTCCTTAGTAATTAGCTACACAAGTATGCCGTCTTTCAGAACGTTTCATTACCGGCACTAAAGAGAGAAAAAAGAGTGCATCCTCATTGTACCCAGCACTTCTGAAAATGCACTTCCGAATGCGTCTCTGTCCCCAGCACATTTCTAACCAAACTGACGCCCATGCCCAATACGAGTCTCATTGTGGAAATACCAGAGACGAGAGTCTGACGTGTTATGCGCCATAACACAAACAGCAGAACGGTTATCAGAATAACAAGGAAGTGTACAACACTTACAGTCCTGGAGCTGTATATCTAAATAATATCATATAATACATAGATTTCTATATCATATAACACATATTATCACGGCCAAAAGCTGTGTGCGCCTCCAGACGATATTATGAATCACAAAAGACTTTGTCAGGTTCTCAGACGTCTCTGGTTCTTCCACTTCCACATCAATCTGAAGTAGACTGAACCACGCGCTGCCCGCTGCTGTGCGGTGGTGCCTCACGGCAACTGGCGGCAGGCAGCATGTCGCAGTTCATGTACAGGCCTGCATTAATCACATTGTCTTGGGCTTACGCCGATCGGGGGGCTTATCATGGGCCAGTAAAAAAAAGAAAAAAAAAAAGGTTTTATTTTTATTTTTTTTACTGCAGCTCATGATAGGCCCCCTGATCGTCGTAGGCCCTGGGGCTTCATCCCAGGTAAGCCCGTGCATTAAGGCGGCCTTGTTCATGTACTTCAGGGAGCTAAAGCCAAAGTTTCTTGCCCCCAAATTTCTTAACAACCTTAATAACCCAAAAAAGAACCAACGTGTTATGCGCCATAACACCAACAGCAAACACTTGCATTACAGTGTGGTGTAATCACACACACAGACACACACACACACACACACACACACACACACACACACACACACACACACACACACACACACACACACACAGGCGGAGTGGTAATCGGGCGAGTCGGGAGAAGGGTTAGGGTTAGGGTTAGGGTTAGGATAGGGGGTTTTAACCGAAGTGCACCCCGGTGCAGGCCGTTTTCTGTGAATATCTTTTGACAGGAAGGTGCCAGAGATACGGAAGTTAGACGCGCCCCCCCAAAAGGGAGAAACGGCTTTCCAACGGCGCCAAGCCCGAGTCTGTGCGACCTTCCCCCCCCTGAGATGTGGAGTCGGGCATCACATATGCTACAGGCTGTAGCCACGGGCCATAGGATAGGGTACACACACACGTGGCACTCACAGAGAGCACTCACAAATTCTCTGGTCGGGCAAGGCAGAGAAAGGGGAGGAGCTTAGATCCTTTATGACGACATATGGGACAACATTCAAAATCAGCGCACTTAAGCCTCGTTTTTTCAAAGGCGAGCAGAACACTTATTGCTCGTTTTACACCGAACGCAAAAAAAAAAAATGCATCATTTGGGCATTTAAGGTAAAACTGGTAAATGATGTACTATTTCTCCTTTTCTTTTGCAAGAATGCAACTTCCTAATTATATAAGTACGGATTTATTGTATTATACAATACATTTGTTTTACTATAAAAATTGGTTTTATATTTACTATGCTCGCACCATTACGATTTTTTTTATGTTTATTGCATTTTTGTATGGCTAAAATACCTACCCAATCACAGCCATGAGAAATGTTTAGGATCTAGTCTATAAATTCCTGGATTAGTATGGTGATGGCGTGTGTTACGCAAGGCGTGTGTTAAGCGTGTGTACGGCAAGAATACCTCAATTTAACCATATCTAAAGATACCAAAACTGACCCTAGCCCTTACCCTAAACGTAATCATATCCAACCTAATACACAAAGTTAAAAATCTCTAACCTAATACCTAAAGTTAACTATCTCTAACCTAATACCCAAACTTTCCCCATCTCCAAACTTATTCCTAAACTTAACCATCTCTCACCTAATGCCTAAAGTTAATCGTACATAACCTAATTCCTAAACTTAACCATTCCAAACAAATCACCTAAACTTAACAATCACTATCGAACCATATAGAATTGACAATTTATTAATGTCTTTACCTAAATGTTATTTGAAAACGTTTTTAAGGCGAACTTCAGGACTTTTCAACCTGGACACTATTTGCGATTAATTTAGGAACTAACATGGACCACCACACGGCAACAAGAGGGGGCGAGACTTCTTCTGGAGCAAGACCGGTTGGACACAATGACAAACAGATCGGATCAAGCGAAAGGTAAAAAAAAAAGTTGTATTTCTTTGTAGGGATCCTTTCCATAATGTTATAATATAATCGGGGCCAATGGCATGTCAATGTCAATGGCAAAAACAAGCACTTTGGCATGCACGTTGACGGGACGCTACTGCCCAAAAGGATAGCCCCTTTCACAGATTAGGCTACTGCTTGGTCGTTGACGCTCAATAGTGAACCAATCTCATACATTGTTTTCAGCATTACTCCCTTAGCCTTAAAACGAACGGAAAATAGTTTCGTATCGAAGTTAGAAAATCCCGCAGTTCTCAAAACGAGGGTTCTGGGAATGCGATTTTGAAACGGCAGCCTCCTGCACTGCAGGAATAACATGGGAGGCACAGCCAGGTGGGCGTTTCGTGTGGTGGGCGTATCAGGTGGTGGGAGTGGCGAGTGACGTTTCAATGTACCCGCAGAAAGAAAGAAGCCTTTGGCGAGTGCTCCTCGACTATTGGCCATGACGTATTTTTCAGGCGCGTGAGCACTGCGCGAATTTTGAAGATGGAGGATGGATCCTATTGCACTTGAGGCAGTCTGTAATCCCGTATCTTCGAATAACCTTGAAACATAGTCTCGATGTATACTTAGGATTCTACATCAATGGAGTATGGAAAAGACAGGGTGGTGGCGTTGGTAGACATGGATTGCTTCTACGTGGCAGTGGAGCAAAGAATCAACCCAGTTTTGAAGAACACACCGTGTGTGGTAGCGCAATACAAAACGTGGAAGGGAGGCGGGTGAGCTTCTACCGTTTCTAAAACGTCATAACAAAAGCCTAAAGTTACATAGTCGAACTATCCACCGATCGAAGTGCTATTAACCAGCAGAGCAAGTCCAGGGCAGCCACAGAGGCGTTCAAGATAGTCAAGACTATTATCTTTCTGCATAGCCAGGGCAAATCCAGAATCAGACAACAAAAAAGCCAGTTAGTCAGACAATCGGCTTCGTTATGGAGTCATTACTCCAAATGGTTTACCAGAAAAATACTAGTTTTAGTGGCATACTGTCATTTGGTTTATGATCTAGGATGTGATAGATTCGCCATCATTTGAAAGAAGATGATTGTTTGTATTTTGTAATGAGTGATTTTCAAAACGCTTTGAAATGACATGTGAAACTGTCATGTACATATGCATGAGTCAACATGGTTTTGAATGACTGTCTGTATAGCATTATAGCGGTGAGTTACGAGGCAAGGGCGTGCGGTGTCACTCGCAACATGTGGGCGGACGATGCAAAGAAACTATGCCCAGACCTCCGTGTGGCACGCGTCCGAGAGGCCCACGGCAAGGCCGACCTCACACAGTGAGTATTGTCGTGTTCATCAATTATTATTGTTCAGTCTGGAGGTCTGTCAAACAACTAACCAACCAAACACCGATCGTGTTTCAGTTACAGGGAGGCAAGTGTCGAGGTGATCGAGGTGATGTCGCGCTTCGCCGTCATCGAGAGAGCGAGTATTGACGAGGCGTACATGGATCTTACTGATGCGGTTAAACTCCGGCTGAAGAATATGTCGGCGGGCGAGCGGATGGATCCAGTCCTACTGCGAACTACCTTCATCCAGGGGTTCCCACTTGCTCAGGCTTCCCCTGAGCAAGGAGTTTCTTCAGAGTCCCTGGACAAAGGTAAGACATGGGTCACTAATTGACTCTACCTTTAAGAATACATATAACACGACAGACACTTATTATTAAAACTGTTTATTACGTTGCTCAGCTAAATTACCATATTGAGACTGTGTAAAAAGTTTGGCACTTCCATATAAGGCCTGGAGTAAAGACACAGCGAAGGACAGTAGGCTGCTCTTACTCAAGATGTTATGTTTTTAGTGGTTGCCTGTATTTGTAACCATCATAATTCTTGTTAACTGTCAGTAGTCTCTATATGTCCTATACTATTTAGCCTACTATTAAGTCATTTAGCAGAGGCTTTGGTTCAGCTGGGAGTCGAGCACCCCAACCACTAGACTATCCTGCCGATTATACTATTGTATGCCACACTTTACATTTGTTATGATTTTACTTAAGTCATTTAAGCCCGTGGTCCCCAGCCCCCGTCCTTACCGGCTTTTTGTGGTCCCCAGAGGAGCAGCGGTCCAGGGGCCTACAACAGTGGCTGGAGACCGTCCCCCCAGCCCCGTCGGAGGGCCATGGCTCTGCGGAGCTCCAGCTAGCCGTGGGGGCCGCCATCGTGGAAGAGATGAGGGCGGCCGTGGAGCAGCACACCGGCTTCCGCTGCTCGGCTGGAATATCACACAATAAGGTGGGAGGCCGTGCTTTAATTGAAACTGCATGGATTAAACTAAGATTAAAACAAACTGTTTGTAGCCATATGGCAGATTATAATCTGAAGTGATCTACAAGTGAGGCGTAGGACAATCAAAAAGTGCAGAGTAGCGATAGGAATCAAAACACAACGTTGCTGTTAATTAGATGTTATTTCTTATTAATGTTTTAATTTACTAATTACCTTTCCAGATTCTGGCCAAATTGTCCTGTGCTTTCAATAAGCCCAACCGACAAACGGTGCTGCCCATGGACTCTGTGGCAGAGCTGTTCAGCTCTCTACCTGTAAGTAAGATGTGAGTATACAGTTGAACCCATGGTTGAAAGCAGATATATTTGAAATGAGCTTAAGGTATAAGGCCTAAGCCACCTAGTTAGGGTTGGGAAACAAGGCAGACCTGAATGTTTAATCCTGGACAATGGAGCATTTGTTCTGCAGCTGTTTACTTAATTGTATCTGAACGATTTTCTCTATTTTACGTGGCAATCTTGATTTAATGACAGTTAATTCATTAGCTATCACCAGTCAGGTAACACAGTGGTGAATGAGCCTATGGCCCACTGACGTGGTATGTGCTATGTGTTTCTGTCCATGCAGTCGCAATCTGGGAGGGAAGCTGGGGGTGTCTATCACAGAGACCCTGGGTGTGGAGAACATGGGAGAGCTCACCCAGTTCTCCAAGGCTCAGCTGGGACAGCACTTTGGGGACAAAACGGGGTAAGACCCGGGAAATTTACAGTACTTGCAAGCGCGAAAAACAACTCACCGGCTGACACCACACATGCTCATTTGATGCAAGTCTTTGTTGGTTGAACCTCTGTTTAACACCAATTGTTGTCTTTGTCTCTGCAGTCAGTGGCTCTATGACTTGTCACGGGGGGTTGACTTTGAACCAGTGAAACCCAGGCAGCTCCCAAAGTCCATTGGCTGCAGCAAAAACTTTGCTGGAAAGTCTTCGCTAGGGACGATTGAGCAGGTTAGAAAAATGTGTATTTTTATTTATTGTTCAAAAATGTAGTAAAAAGAATAACATGGCAAGGGTTTGACATCAGAACTTAATTGAACATGTTTTTGTTATGAATTAGGAGAAATAAGCGACCGATTTAACCCCCTGTGTAGGTGAAACACTGGCTGCACCAGCTGGCCCTGGAGCTGGAGGAGAGGTTGACCAAGGACCGAGACATGGTGGGTGTAAACAAACTGCTCTTTTCTGGACTTAGATCGGAACGGGATGTTTGTTGGGCTGATAAGTATTAAGGGCCGTGGTTTTGGGTTTTAACCCCAATGTCTGCAGTCTACTCTTCGGAATCCTTGAGCAAGAGGCATGATCCGTATCTGCTATCTTAATGATGTATCGGAAGAAATGAAAGTGTCTGCCAAATGACCATAGTCCTCAATCCAGTGTTTGGTTATGTTGTTATTACCTTCGTTCTGGCAGAATGGGCGCGTGGCCAGGCAGTTGACGGTGGGCGTCCGACAGCTCGGAGACAAAAAGCCCAGCAGCTTCTCCCGCTGCTGCCCGCTGGTCCGCTACGACGTCGCCAAGATATCCGGCGACAGCTTCTCCATCATCAAGAGCCTCAACGCAGTGGGGAACCACCAGGCAGCATGGTAGGCTGGATCAGCCCCATGACGTTGATCGTGTAGCATTTTGTTTAGGTGTCGTTTTGTTATTTATACTTATGCATTGTGTAGAATAATTGTATTGTAGTGGGCAGGATAGTTGTAGTGGCTAGGGTGTTCAGCTCCTAGCCTAAAGGTACTGGGTTTGATTCCCAATGTCAAGCCTACCTGTAGGCATTCTAAGAGCAGGAAGCCCTAACCAAACCACTTAGCTGTGGACATTTAGTGTTAAAGTGTGTTTTAGTGTTAATTTAGTGGATAAGAAGCATGCTTGAGTGCTGGTAATGCGTAGAGCAATACAGATAATCTATTACATGTGCTGTAAGTGAAACGTTTTTATGGGTTTTTATTTTCCAGGAGTCCAGCTCTCACCATGCTCCACATTTCCGCCAGCAAGTTCAGCGACACCCCCTTGGCTGGAGGAGGGATAGCCGGCTTCCTGTCCAGTGATGTCACTTCCTCCCATGCCCTTTTCCCTGCCAGTGTTTCCCAAGGGGGGCTCGTGTCCTCTGGGCTGAGAAGCAGGAGCAGCGGCGGTGGCGGTACTCCTAGCAAACCCACCATGATCCAGTCTCTGTTCCAAAGAGCTGCTGAGAAACAGAGGCAGAGGACTGGAGGAGAAGAAGAAGAGGAGGAGGAAGAAGAAGGAGAAGAAGAGAAGGATCAAGATGGAGATGAGGAAGGTTCTGCGGTTTTACTCGCCCCGCCCGCCTCTCATTCGGTGGCTTCCTCAAGCGATCAGTCGGAGACAGCGGCTCTAGCTCCAAGCTCCTCCACCACACTTTCATCCTCTCACACCTCACCGGTGAAAGACGGTGGCATCTCGTCTTTCTTTCAAAGGAAAAGCATTGAGAGACGGTTACAAATGGCAGGCAGGTCCCGCAAGGGCCAACGTGTTACAACCAGCCCAATAGAGATCGTTGGGGCGGTTGCCTCAGCCCTTCAGGCAGAGCAGAACTCACAACCTCCCGCTTGCCCGTCTGCGGGTCAAGAGTTGAGCATAGTGCTGGGTTCAGACGATGGACCTCCCCCTTCTCCTGGGGACCCTGGAGCCGGCCCGGACGACGAGGACCTGGTGGCCTGTGAGCACTGTGGCCTCCGGGTGCTGGCCTGGGATATGCCCGAGCACAGTGACTACCACTTTGCTCTGGACCTCCAGAAGTCCTTCACCTCGCCCTCCTCCACCACCACCACCACCACCACCCCCACGGCTAGCTCCTCTCTGTCCGCTGCCTCTCCGCCGTCCGCCGCAACGGGAGCTTCCGCAACGAACCAAGCGACCCGGGGGAAGTCGAAGTCCAAAGGACAGTCTGGACCCCAGTCGAAAAGACCCCGACCCCAAGGGGGGCCCTTGGATTCTTTCTTTAAGAAGAACTGAGGATGTGTTGTTGTGGGCCACGCTACCCAAGCTATTAGGGGTTATGGGTTTCCATGAAGAATGACTTGATTTTCTATCATAATTGCTGAGTATTTTAGTCTTTTGGCCTGTCTTGAATGTCTAAATAATAAAATTAAATGCAGATATATGACAACTATAGTGGGATATTAAACTTTTTCGGATATTTATATATTTTTGTATGGAGTCTGTGGATTAAAAAAAATGGTGTACAAATAAAAACAAGCATATTCTCAACCTTACCTTTTGTTTTGATTAACGCCTGTGTTTAGATGTATTGTACACCATCAAGCATAAGGAATATATACTTATTTTTACAATCATTAGTGAGTTTTCAAATGTTTAGACGACTTGGTGTTGTCAGGGAAATCTAGCAGAGGCCCAGAGCTAATCTGAAAGGTCAGAGCAGTACAGCTTTAGGTGATAAGCCTTGTCAGACCCACACCACGTCCCACACGCACTACATTGATCAAGTATAGTAAACAACTGCCAATGTTCGTATTAATACTTCATAACAGCTAAAGGGTTCGAACCCATGTTCATTTTTCTTGGTCCTTAGGTTGGGACACGTTTCCATGCTGTCAAGGTGTTGTAAACCTGTTAACCATGACTGGTTGCCTTAAGGATAGTTAAGTAATTATTAAGGAGCAGCTTGCTTGTTTTTGTTAATGCTTTCTACACTCAGATTAGGAGGATTCAAATCATGAGTTGAAACCATTAAACCTAATTATCTACATGTGTGAATCATCTCAAACAATATCAAGTAATACATTACTTTTATTTATGTACATCACAATATACAGTCTGGATTTGTACATAAACTTGTATCATACTTCACCACAAATGATTAAAACGTTACAATCAGTCTGTGAACTTGAGGTTGCAAAAAAAGTGACAATCTGTGTTTGTAAAGGTTTAAAAGTATCATGTTCTAATAAAACTTGTAAAAGTTAAAACCCCACTACAAATCTATAAAATGACTATTATTTTCCATACCGAAACAAAAAATGTAACACCTGATATGGTTTTCTACCTCCTTTTGCAAACAGCTGATCATGTATTTTTGGTTGATACACATTCCTCATAATGATGAACACAAACTGCATAGCAGAGATGCAACCAAACACCTGGCACTAGTTTTTGCCATTCCCTCCCTTAATATATAGAGAGCGAACGCTCTTCATTCCATCACCAAAAAACTTGCAATAATATATAAAGACAGCTGGCATGGCTCACAAAAGCCTAGAACAAAACAATGAAACTTTTCCTCTAATTGCTAGATTTTGAACAAGGACCTTTTCAAAGAGTAGCACCTGACACAAGTTTTCCCCGTTAAACCTTTTTGGGGTTCAAAAGCAGGTTGCTGAATAGAAGGCTGAAACAGTAGATCCATTAATGGCACTGTGCTCTAACAGATCCTACTTAATTACCTCAGTAACTTTCGGGGGGGGGGGGGGGGTGAAACGTTCCTCAAACAAAAACTCCTTTGAACATCTCGGTTGAAAATATTGCCACCTCAAAGGGCGGCTCTACATAGGTAACGCATACTCAAAGAAGACAAATTATTGCGTTTCTTTGGGAGAAACATCCTTTTTTTTCTTTAAACCCTTACAACTAACAAATTAAAATCTTTGTAGTTTTGTTAAGAGTGGAATGCAGTACATAGCCAGTTACGTTTTTCCTGAGCAACTAATGCACTTCTGAGATTGGCAGTAGCTTTAGGTGTTATCAGTGAGTCACACAAAACGTAATTCCGACAAAATTGGTAATGCCCACAAAAACGTGGCCGGCCTCTGAAACTTGAAACGTAACCCCAGTGTACGGTCCTGGGATTCACACCATCTCCATAAAGTGCAGTTTCCAATCAATGAAACTCACTTTGACAAAAGTCAACACACTTGTAAAACAGCTACGTCTGGTCGGACCACCTGATCAACATTTTCCATTCATGGTGCAAATGTTAGACTAAACATTTTTTGTTTCATAAACACATATCTCTTCAGTGAGAACTAAACCAAAAGGTATTATAGCTTCAGAAGGAGAAATGAAATGCGTCATTTCGAGATAGGCACTGTGTTGGTAAAATAGATGAGAGATGAAAGATGATACCCTGGCGTCATGACAACAACATCAACAATATCAACAGTGATGGTGGTGGCCTCTCTCTCACTCATCTTACCAAACTCTAGCTGCTTAACGTGAGAACAGGTCCGGCACCACTGGCCTTTAGTTTGTAAACAGGCGTGTGCCGAATAGGTTTATGAACAGATCTCTCAGTGCCGTATTGAACACTATTGTTTCAGTGCAAGTGGTTCTGGTTTGTGCATCTTTATACTTTGAAGGCAGCACTGCATCCGTTGTTGTGGGTTGAATGCCGGTGGCTTCAGTTGCTAACATTTCAACCAGGTGGGATTAACAATTACAGAGCTTTGGTAGCAGTTCTTTCTGGTGTACCTCGCAGGGGACATGCTCTTCTTACACAATGTCCGGAGTTGCCACAGCCTTAACAAACACGTCATATGTACCTTTAAAATATGTTTGTGTAAGACTGAAGGAGAGGAGTTTGGTGGTCGTAAGGCTTTGAAGAAGGTACACACAAGAGGGACAAACCCAAACAAAGAACAGTCAAAGCAAAAGGTATTCTGTTTTCTGTTTGCAGAAATCGCCTGAGAGATTCCGCATCGGAGGAGAAAGAGAGATAAGGACACGGGGGAGGCAAGCTGGGGAACAAAGAACCTGGTTCCAGAAGGACGGCATGGTTGTGGTTCTTTAGAGCGGAGGGACTTTGCCGGTGGGGGGGGCCCTAGGCCTCGTCGTCCTCGCTGTGGGAGGGCGGGGAGGGGTGGTAGTGGGAGGCCGGCTGCAGCTTGGTGACGTGGCCGATGCCCTTGGTCACGCCCTCGCGGAACAGCAGCTTGGCCCCCACCTTCAGGTACTCCGGGTGCTTGATGAACTTGAAGCGCACCACCGCCTTCTCGCCCGTCCGCAGCTCCTCCTGTGACCCGGGGTGAAGCAAGCACAAACACTGGGTTCAGACGGAGAGAAGGGAACCGCCAGGAAAGCTGGTGTCGTTTTGTGTGATTCATACAACTGGAAAGTAATCCACAGGATCATTTGATTCATTAAGCCGTTTGGCAACAGTATCTAGTTCAGGAAGATACAGTATCTAGTAGTTCAGTATCTAGTTCAGGTGGGGGGGGGGGGGGGGAGTTATGATGGATGGGTCGTCCAGAGGAGGGGCTGACCTTTCCGTGCACGGCCACGACGGTGGCGGTCTGCCTCACGTTGCCCACGTGCACCGTGACCTGGAAGCCCTTGTGGAAGGTTTTGGCGTGGAACAGCAGCACGATCTCAGCCTCAAATTGCCAGCAGATGGTGGGGTCCATCTCTGGGCTGACCATCACCATGCCCTGGGGGAGGACCACACACATGGTCAAGCACACAGGATCTCATTGACTGTATTCATTAGGATAAAGAATCAAATTATTTCAAAACAGACACGAGGGAAGATGGAGAGGCCCGTTTATATTGGGATGATTATTTACATAGAATCTTTCTTACACACACACACACACACACACACACACACACACATTTTGTGAACCCAAACAGACCCACAAAGAACAAACGGCATAGGTCAGTAAGAGAGACAGACACTCTCTTGAGCTAGACGACGACAAACACCTCACACACACACACGCAGCCTCTCTCCCTCTCCACCTAGAGATGCTCAACCCAAACCACCCCATCCCAGTGGCGCCGTACCTTGCGCAGTAAGGCGCGGTCGAAGCCGCCCAGGGCCAGCGTGGCGGCCTGGCCGGCCCTCAGCACCCTGCAGCCAGAGCGGTTCCTCTGGATGCTCTCCACCGTCAGCTTGTGGAACTTGCCCGAGTCCGTGGGACCTACCACCAGCTGCTCCCCCTCACGGCAGATACCACTAAACGGAGGGGGGGGGGGGGGGGGGGCAATAGAGGAGACCAAGGTTACAGCTAAGACAGGGGGGGGAAGTATAGATAAACATGTGGTTCATGTAAGGTAGGAGAGCAGCCCTCCAGCGCTCTGACCTGTAGAGAGTTCCCCCGACCACAGTCCCCACCTCGGGCACCGTGTAGATCTCATCCACCTGGGACGGGTCAGAGTGCAGATTAGTACTCCGCGAGGCACATCACCTGGTGTACGCTGCCTCGATGTTGAATCAATCCTTTCACATTAGGGGTTCAATCAATTGCCGTCTTATTGTCGTGCGTGCATTCGTGTGCGTGTGTGTGTGTTTGTGCGTGCGTCGCACCTGGAACTCTGTGAGCTGCTGCATGAGCTCCTCCTGCTCCTTGCTGTTGCTGAGGGGGGGGAGGATGTTGAAGAAGACCTTAAGGTGCTCCAAGCTCTCCCCCGACACGCTGGACAGGGTGAAGATAGGAGTGATGCTGGGGAGGAGAACCACACGCACGTCAACACACTGCCGCCTGTTGAAATGTGTGCCATCATACTGGGTTAGTATCGCATGTAAACTGTATAATGCGTGTCTTTGCACTGTTTACTGTGTAATACCGTCTCCATACTGTATAATGCGTGTGGCCATGTTGTATAATGCCTGTCTTCATACTGTATACTGTATAATACTGTCCTACTGCAGTGCATACAGATTATATACTGCCTTCATACTGCATAACACACTTCTCATACTGTATAACAAAGTTCATAGTGTATACTGTATAACACTGTGTTCATAACACGGTCTCCATACTTTATACTGTATAACACACTCATACAATAAACTGTATAACAGTGTTCATAGTGTATACTGTAAAACACTGTCTTCATAACACGGTCTCCATACTGTATACTTTATAATATGTTTCATAACACGGTACAAGGCGGTCTCCTTACTGTATACTTTATAATATGTTTCATAACACGGTACAAGGCGGTCTCCTTACTGTATACTTTATAATATGTTTCATAACACGGTACAAGGCGGTCTCCTTACTGTATACTTTATAATATGTTTCATAACACGGTACAAGGCGGTCTCTTTACTGTATACTTTATAATATGTTTCATAACACGGTACAAGGCGGTCTCCTTACTGTATACTTTATAATATGTTTCATAACACGGTACAAGGCGGTCTCCCTACTGTATACTTTATAATATGTTTCATAACACGGTACAAGGCGGTCTCCCTACTGTATACTTTATAATATGTTTCATAACACGGTACAAGGCGGTCTCCCTACTGTATACTTTATAATATGTTTCATAACACGGTACAAGGCGGTCTCCCTACTGTATACTTTATAATATGTTTCATAACACGGTACAAGGCGGTCTCCCTACTGTATACTTTATAATATGTTTCATAACACGGTACAAGGCGGTCTCCCTACTGTATACTTTATAATATGTTTCATAACACGGTACAAGGCGGTCTCCCTACTGTATACTTTATAATATGTTTCATAACACGGTACAAGGCGGTCTCCTTACTGTATACTTTATAATATGTTTCATAACACGGTACAAGGCGGTCTCCTTACTGTATACTTTATAATATGTTTCATAACACGGTACAAGGCGGTCTCCCTACTGTATACTTTATAATATGTTTCATAACACGGTACAAGGCGGTCTCCTTACTGTATACTTTAAAATATGTTTCATAACACGGTACAAGGCGGTCTCCCTACTTGGGCGTCTGGGCGAACTGCTGGGCGGCGGCGACGGCGTCGTCGGGGCCGCCCACCACCAGGGGCACCTTGTGGCAGCCGGGCTGCTTCAGCACGCGTTCCAGCTGGCGCACGGTGCGCTCCACCGTGGCCCGCGTGCACAGGTCCACCTTGGTCACCACGATGAAGATGGGTACCTTTAGCGCCATGGCCAGGCCCAGGTGCTCCCGCGTGGTGCCCACTGCAGGAGGAGGAGAGAGGGAGGTGGAGGAGGAGGTGTTCAAGACGCAATTCAGGAACGTTTCGGAAGGACTTTTTAAACTAGCTGTTAGCAGAGGAGCCCTTGGTGTATGTGTGTGTGTGTGCATGTGTATATGTGGGTGTGCGCATTCATCACACACACACACACACACACACACACACACACACACACACACACAAACACTTTCTGCAAGTCATGAGCAAGCCATGCGGCAAACGTTAGATTAGAATCGAGAGCCAACCTGATAGAGCCACATTTAACGATGTACTGAAACATTTAGAAAATAACTAGAATAAAACCCTGTATATATTTAGTAGAGCTATGAAGGACACCACCAGGTAAAGAATCAAAGCAGCCGCAATTTTACAATGAGAGAAAAGTAACCAGCCATCTCGAGAGACTTCAGGTGAAGAGGTTGCCTGTGATGACAGGGAGACCTCAAAGCGCCGATCTCAATGTGTCAGTGAACACAGGTCATGAGGGTAGGGAAACAGCATAGACTCAAGGGACAGGCCAAATCCACCATGACTCATCCTGATTCCAGGGGATGTTGTTTCTTGAGAAAGCTGCCCTGACCTCTACCTGCTGCTTAATGATATGCATCTAAACAAATTCAGTGAAAGTTGCTTTTGATAAAAGCAACTTGCATAAATGAATAGCAAATGTCTACCCACTGCAAAAAAAACGACCTATCAAGCTAAGATAAACAGCCTAGGTGGGATGATCGGTGATATGTGGGACTTTGTGGGATTCAGGTCAAAGCAGCGGTGGGATTTAACATGTGGCCATGTTGCCCAGTAATGGAGCACGGTGTGTGATGGAAACACAGCAGAGCGGGCCAATGCTTTGCACTTTATGTAGACCTCAGCCATCCGTGTCTCTCAAGGGTGAGAGAGACGGGACACCTAAACACCCTTGTACATGCTGACAAGAGACTCAAGATACAGTGACCTTCCCTCCCTCCCACCTGCATTAGCTGGCTGGGAGACTGTTTACGCAGACATCAGCACAACCAGCTGGCCTAAGGCTGCATGCCATTGGCCATATTCCATACATGCTCTTCCTGTCTAATGTCCCGACCCTAACCTTTGCTTTTTATATGGAAACTTGATCATGAGGATGAATATAACTTTTTACAATCAAAATATGTTTTCGATTTGCATGATTTGTATCTTGGCCTACGTTGTGAATAAGATTAAAGTCTCTGCTTAAACTTAAATGTTAAATGGGATGTGGGATGAATTTAGCAGGTAATTCCCCTGTTGAACTGTCTCTGCGTCCCAACGAAGTATGCATTACACAGATAGGTTCCACTGTTTCATCATTGAAACCACAGCTCTTGGGTTTCGTCCACTGTGTCTGTGTGTCTGTGTGTGTCTGTGTGTCTGTGTGCCTGCATGCGTGTGTGTGCAAGCGTGTATGCGCGTGTGTATTTTAGGATAGTCCTCATACTTGACCCAGTAATCAACCAAACCTTATACAACTTTTTGTTGCATAATACAGCATATATGACTTCACATTATAAACTATGATTATGGCTCAGAAAAGCGGAAGTATATATATACGAGAACGTACACAAACTCTGTGCACAAATAAACAGTATTGTCAAAGAATATGTAGAATATTTGATTTTAGGAACTTAAAAGATAGAAAAGAGTGGTGACCTAGGTCATTTAGACTAGCTATTAAGTTATTTAAAGGGCACCACATGTGTAGATCGCATAGCGCCGGTGTAAAATGTCACTTGCGCTATTCTGGCTGCATGCTGCATGGAGCGTGCTTGATTGGATTGTGTTCATTTCTTCGCACATGAATGACAGCCATCTCATCAACACGTTGTTGGTTTTTCCTAGTGTTGTGTATGTTTCTGGGTCTCTGTTAGCTCAGCCCTCCAGGCCATTTGAGCAGGGGACAAACAACACCCAAGTCTACCCCTGTGCACTTTGTTGCATTGTCTGACATAGCACAGTGACTGTAGTGGTTGCACTTGGACAGACTGTTACTCTGCATGTGTAGAAGAAATATGGCTGCAGAAGAGGCTGCACCTCTTAATATAGAACCGTCCAACCTTTTATCTTAACATCATAAGTAAATAATAAGCATTGGAGGCACCTGAGGCATATCAACATGACAGAGGGAGTAGCCATATTGTATTTTAAAGGAGGATCAGTATGAATATGTCCATGTCATAACATAACAGAGTGTAGGATAGGAAATTCTGATACACATTCACACTGACACACGCGTCCAACATTCAGTAATTTAGCAGACGGTTTCTGCAGCAGATATAACTAGATCTTTAAAAAATGACATAGGAATGATTAATAAACAACAAAAACAACAAGTAAATAAACAACCGAAACGCGAGTCACTTCGGAATTGGGTCAGGGGTGGGGTACGGACCAGGGGCGGTGTTGGGGGGGTGTTTACGTCAAGTCAGCCCCAGCAGAAGTTTCAGGTTCCTCAATAAGAGGGCAGGTTGACCAGGAGACCGTAGTATGTTACAACATTGGACGTGGCTAGGGTTGAGTTATTTAAAGGGAGTGTTTGGGGGTGCTGGGTGGGTGGTGGGGGAAGGTGGTGATTGGGGGAGGGAGGGCCGGGAAAAGGAGCCGGTGGAAAAAGTATGTGACATAGAATCCTTTCATTCTTGTTTAGTTAGTTGTTGGTATAGCACTTTCAGATTTGGGACGGGGCAGATAAGACCAGCTTGGAGATACAGCATGCACTGGCATAGAGGGGAAGGGTTGTCAGGTGTGCCCAACAAAAGCAGACTTTATACCGCATGTGTTGGGTGTGAGCAGGCCGATGCTTCATCAAGCCGAATTCTCTGCTTAATGTTGAAATTATGTAGAGCAGTTTGTATTACATACAACATCTGGGTAGGTCAGGGTGGGTTTTGTGGTTCGGATGCTCCAATCCCTCCCGGAAGGTTCTAGATTTGATCCCCAAGGTCCCAACTGCTGACCTTTAGTCAACCTTCAGCAGGATGACCTAGGCACTATCGGCAACTTAATGAAGTGTATCCTATTTCACCCTGGATAAAGGTGTCAACTTGTGAATTGTAACTAGCAGCAACGGTAAACAAAAATCGTCGAGCCAAACCGAACCTACCAATGCCGGTGTTTGCACTGACGACCAACATGGCAAAGTCAGGGCAGTAGGTGGTGAGGCCGAAGATGGTGGTCTTCAGGTACTTGTGGTGTCCGGCCAGGTCAATGAAGGTGATCATTTTAGAGGCGCTCTCACAGATCTGCTCCGCTGTCCGCGACTCGCTGTAGTTCACCACCTGGCGGCACCAGGGAAGGACAAACGAGTTACGGCCATCATTCAAAGGATTCATTGTCACGTAAGCACCTCGGTTAGATTATGCAGTCAAATTTATTAGGACACCGAGATCACCTGAGCCTCATTTGACAGCTGATTCCCGAGATATATATATAAGGAAGAGCATGTGTGTTGTTTACACATTATGGACGTACGATGGCTGGCAATCTAATACACTTTTCGGATGGACGAGGAGACATCTTTCATGTTAGATCAGGGGGATCTGAACCTTTTGAGGCACCTCATGCCAAAATGGGGATGTAAGTGCAAACAGCGAGTTTATAGATTACTCACAGGCCTTTCACACATCGCGACTCAGACCTTCTCCGGATAATCCCCGGTGGGACGGTTTGTGTGAACACAAAAGTCAGAATCCACCTCTCCGGGGGTTTAAACTAACAGGCCCCTAGTGTTAAGTCTGGAGAATCAGAGAGCCGGAGGATTCACGAGCGAACAAGGTGAGCATGTTGATGACGTTTATATCATGCTTCTGCCATGAGTTTAGCTGCCTTGTACTTTTTGTCTTCTCACCTGTATTTTGCGATCCAATGTTTTATGCTACCGTTTTACTCTTCTGCCTATATTGCAGGTACGGCTAAATAAATGCGTGGATATCACTGCAAAGACCTCATCATCATGCAGATGGTAGCCTAAACCACCATTTTCGATGAGTTGGAAACAACACACTGCGACTTCCACAGAATACTTTTGGCGTCACGTTCTGCCTCCTGCAAGCTCTACCCAGGCGCCGTTCCTTGTCTTAAGTAAACAGTGTTTTCCAATATGTGGGAACTCGTCTGATGCGGCTTATCTCCTGTTGTCTGTCGCATGTCTGAAAGGACAATACAAATCATCTCTGTTCCTCATTCTCCGGAGTTCAACCGGAGTTCATGGGTGACAGACCTATCAGAGTAGGAATTAGTCTTAGTCTTCAGGCGAACGTAGGTGCACGTAGAAGGCTATATTCACATGAGAACTGGTATACAACAGTATCTATCTATGCATTCGATTTGAAGGAGGGGAAACATATGCAAATGCATGGCCAGGTGACCAACAATGGAGTCCTTCAAAAATAAACTAGGTGACCTAGGTTGACACTGGCTTTCCGCCACAACAGCTGGGAAATTTCCTTGACATTTTTCCCCTATACATGTCTCATTCAGTTCGAGAACTGTGGTCTGGTTTTAGCCTCTCAAGTGTTGTGTACTTACCATCTGATATGCAACAGTGGGGGGAAACTTGCATTGTGTGACATGGACCCCTACAAACTGTACAAACCACCACCGCTTCTTCATCTTTATAACTCTAAAAGACTTCCCATGGTTGTGCTCTGATTAAACATTGAACATGACTGGAAGAGTCCTCACCTCCCCTTTGCTGTTGAAGCCAAGGATCTCAAAGCTGATGCTGGAGGTGCGTCCGGTCTGGATCTCGTGGAGGTGTCTGAAGAGGTTGAGCCTGGCTCTCCCCCGTCCATTGTCCAGTTCCCCTTGCGTCAAGACCCCCAACAGGGTGGACTTCCCCGAGTCCACGTTTCCCAAGACGGCGACCCGCAGGTCCAGGAACTAAAGAGTAGACCAGAGGCACTTAATGACTCCCAGGTGTGGGGATGTCACAGTCAGCAGAACATGCGAGACAATCCCATGGAATAGATACTTGGAGAAATAGATAAATACTTTACTTATCCTAAATGAAAATCAAGTTTATCAGTACCAGAAAACAAGACAAAAGAAAAGAAGACAAGATAACATAGGCTGAGGATACAAAATTATATTTGGAAAAAGCTATGCTACCCAATATAAGGCAAAAGGCATGCTTCAAACTGAGAGCTGATCTGGTGAAACGCAAGAAGGTTGGTGACTTGAGTTTCAGACCACTGACCTGCTGGTCATCTGGGACCTTGCGGATGAGCACCTCTGCGATCTTACGAGGATCGTCAGAGTCGTAGTCCACCTCACACTCTCTGAGCACAGTGATGTCTGCTCCGACTCTGTGAACATGATTCATCGCTAATATTACTTCTTTAAAACTTTTTTTTTAAGGATCATGCTTTTTACGTCACTTGTAATTTGTGTCCATTTAAACAAATGTTGATTGAATGCTTGGGATTAAGGCCTCTATTAAATGACTACATTTTAACAGTTTTACTTTGGATAGAAGCGTCTGCTAAATTAATGGGTAATTGCAATGTAAACAGATACATTTCTGGAAAGCGACCGCATGCTCCAGAGTCTTACTTCTCAGCCATCCTGTGGAGGGTTTCGAGCGACGTCCTCATGTCCTCCTCCGAAAGGCCCACCAGCATGCCGTTGTCCTCCACGCCGATCTGGTAGACCGCCTCGCCACGGCCCTCCTGCAGCCGCCATTTCATCTGCGTGGCAAGGTGCTCAAAGCGGTACTGCGTAGGGTTTATCAGCTTCAACTGGACACAGACACAAAGAAGAAGCCTTCCTTAATCGCAATAGGACTGCCATTACTAGATGGTAACAGCTATGGGGTGTGTGTGTGTGTGTGTCTGTGTGTGTGGGGGGGTATAGTATAGTCATAAGGATGTATTGTACTGGGTTGGAATCCAAGTGTCCACAGTTTACCTGTTGGCACCTCTGAGCAAGTTGCTCCTATCTGAAAGAAAATGTTGCAACACTGTGTTGCATTTCATGAAACCACCTGCTAAATGAGATAAGTGGTAAGAAAGACAAGACAGTGTTTGTTTATCTGACAGGGGAAGGAAGTGCCTTTTCTACAAATGTTCTTGCCAATCAATAGTGGGGTCGGATTTCCTGAAAGGAGCACTTAAACATTCGGCCTGCACTACCAAACAAAAAATATCAACAACAAACATGTTCTCTACATGAAGTAGGCATGAGAGATTGAAATCATAAAACATTAAGAAAAGTAGAAACATTTGACAGTGCATATAGCAGAATAAATTGGGGGAATGGCTCTTCATAAAAATACCGTGGAACTATTGAACCTGTTCCTAAATCCATCTGGTTCTTTAATAATTTATTTTGGTTAATTTTGTACAGGCCAATGCTTTTGCTTACCTTGTACTCTATATTTCCCTCTTCTGCCTGGGAGAGAAAGAGAAGAGGGTGGGGTGGGGTGGGAAGGGGCAAAATAAGTCATCCCAAAGCAAAACAATACACACAATTGAATTTGAATTGATAAAAGATAGAGTCGCAATCACACAACAAGTAACACTTTTGCTTCTGTAGGCTTTCAACGTATTGTTTGCTCCCCCCCAGCCCCACAAAAACAATATGTACAATTGAAAAGGAAAAATGTGTCTGCATCACAATGTTTAGGATTTCTTTATCAGAAACAGGTAGGAGAGACAAGCTGAGGCATGTTGAGACCAATGACCGACTTTTGTGGTTGAAACACAACACTTAAATTAAGTGTCAGCTTCAAAAGCCATGGCTTTCATATTCCAATACACCAGCAGAGCACCCATCGTGAAAGTTAGATATTAGGGCACATACACGTAATAAATGGGATGGTTGAGGCAATGTACAAGCCCTAATATATAATATTAAATTTCATCAGCCAGCAGGAGGGAAATCTTAACCAAGGCCAGCCCACTTTAAGCGGCGCTCTTGCATCACGTTGCGCTATTTACAAACACTACTCCGCCTCCAGCACCTACTAACAATACTATTCATAAGAAGCTCTTCTTCCTCACTTCAACAAAGCCCAAATTTTTAAACAGAGCAAATTGTCTTAAAGATGTAACGTTAGCAGTGCGGACAATGTTTATAATAAACACACCGTGGTTATCGATGTTATTCTCCGTAGCCTTACTCTTGATTACGTGTCACTGATTTGCTGGCAGAGTAACTTGCTGAACGGCTGAACGACTGAACGAGAGACCCTGAATGAAAGATAACCATGTCACCGACCGATCACCATATCACTGTAAAACAGTGACCATTCATTCTGTCGTACTGACTTTGGAAAAATTCAACCACTCGGATGAATCAACAGTGTTAGCTCTGACATGCTAGCAGCTGTTGGACCAGGGTCCCCTTACCTCTGGAGGGAGATACGGGGGGTAGTGACTCGGTTTCGAGTGTCGTGTCGTCCGAGCCTTGGCTCTCTTGTTGTTCTTCACACCGCTGGCCTTTTTAGAAAGCGCCCCGAAGCCGTTTAGTGGATTAAACCCAACTTCTTGAGACCCAGACCCGTTCTGTCCAGAGCCTGGAGCAAAAAGCTCTGATATCCGCGTCTCCATTTCTTTGGGACTTTCGCTAGCCACTATTTGGGTTAAGTTTTCCTAAGAAGATTAAAGGGTACGTTTGACGAAGTATATACAGGCATAGATATTCATATTCCTTCTCCCGAACAGAAAACAAAGCTCATAACCCCCCCCAACTCTAACATCACAATAACACTGCAGGGGGCTGGGTTTTGAGTTAACTCTCCCTGACGTCACATTTAAAACGAAGGGTGCGCTTTATTTCTTTACAGTGTGCGGCCTGGAGGGCGGGGAATGTATTTATTTTAGTTGAAGCTCAAACTCCGTTCGTTTGGTGGATCCGTTGGCCAAAACCAGACGTATATTTCTGTTATAGTGTTTGCGTCAGCTGATTGTGAAAATTGTAGTTTTAAAATTGTGTGAAATTAATGGTGCAAAAAGTTTAAACAATCTACATCGACGTAAACGAGTCAACCGATACGATTTGAATTTAGTTGTTTTTATACTAAGATGCTAAGAACACGTTGTCTTCAATATTTGACTATTAATACAACAGAAGCAATATACATATATAGTTCACTCATCTCCTGACAAATTATCTTGGATAAGTTATGTATGTGTCTTATTTCTTTCCCCCATTGATTAATATATTATTTTTTGTCCAAAACAATAAACCTTAAGATATGAACCGTTGTATAGTGCCACTGCCTGCAATTTAATTGTTTTAAAAGAGGCTACCGGCAAAAATATAAGGTGACTATTACTACTAGACGAAAGCCACTGTAGGGAAGAGCCTATTTCTGACGGAAAGTGTGTATAACATAGGCTTGCTATCTGCATCAGACATATCGTGAACAATAGCGACGTCATACGTTTGTTAGTGGTTACTACATGTCCAAATCTTTTTGGACATAAATCCTAAAATTATTATTCCATAAGCCTATTTGGGATTTATTTTTTGCATTATAACATTACGTTTTATCCGAATCATTAACTTATACAAATTTACTCTGTTGTTAAATCATATTAGGAATAATGAACTGAGTGGAGTATTGCCTAAGTAACAAGACTTAAAAGGGATTTGATGATGGGACAGCACTGGTTCAGATGTCTGAATCATTGACTTTGTGCAACCATTGAGATTGTAATCATCAATGTGTTCTACCTCGACGAATAAAGGTTAAATAGCCTAATTAAAAATTAAAACCTTACCCGCGCTTATTCGATGCAGCATTCTCTACAGAAAGCCAACACATTCCGAAATCAAATGAAGAGTTTCAGATTGCAACATTGCAAACAACACCGCGATGATTGGTTCCTCTGACAGCATAGGCTCGGCCCATCTGTTCTGACTACTGACCCTCGCCGAGTTCCAAAGGAATTCACAGACGCAGCCACAACTTAACTGCAGACGTTTTCATATTAGCCTACTTCCACGTACCATTTTATCTTTCTTTTTAAGACAGACATGACTTGCTCACTGGGGATCCTGCTCTGTATAGCAGTGCTGTTCCGGACCTCACAGCCCCTCATCATGGATAAACTTGCAGACGGCAAGTTTTGCGCAGATGCAGAGTGTTCAAGTAAGTCAACGTACGACCTTACTTCGAAACACCATTGCTAAACAATATATGGAGCATTAAACAGTTATTAAAATAACATATTATTAGGCATAGGCCTAAAACTAGGCTACCGGAATTAAGAATATAATATGGAGTTGACTACAACGCATGTGGAACTACAAGTTTAACGACAGGCTACTAAATACTCTCGTATATACGGTGACTCTTTCGGTCTTGTTTGTTTAATTTCAGATGCTCTCTCATTGGCCACGGCCATAAACGACTTCGTTGCTCCCGATTGCAGATTCATCAACATCAGGGCAGGACAGATGGTCTATGTGTATTCTAAACTTGTGCCGGAAGAGGGCGCTGGTGTCTTTTGGTCTGGAAGTGTAAGCGGCTTTTCTGCAGATAAATTAAGAGATAAGGGCCGTTTCTTGGGGCCCAAAGCCACATTCTACTTGTCCCTCTTCCCCACACCTTTCTCAACTTTAATAAATTCAGTAATATGTATATATATATATATATATAGCACAAACGCTCCATTATAACACATTTTGAGAAATAAGTTGACCAGATGTTCTTTTATTTATATTGTTTTAAATGGTAGTTTATGGCGTATGGCTTAACCGCTTTTGGCTAGAAACGGCCCAGCGATAGGTATTAGTTATTTAAAACATAAAATGTTAACCCCCCCTATTTGTTATTGTTTTATAAATCAATGTCAGTATTAGCCTTCTGTCTCGTTGATGTAAATGATAGGTTTATGGTGAGCGCTACGTGGACCAGATGGGTATCATAGGATACTTCCCTGCCATTTTGGTGAAGGAGGCAGTAAAGTTTAAGGAAGACACTGTTCAGATTCCCACAACCGTGAGTCCATTTTAGTTGTTCTTTTTTAAAGGAAATACAGACAGTAACTGTTTGATAAAGCCATACACTTCTCTTTTTTGTGTTGTATTTCTGACAGTAAGTTTTGTATTTCTTGCAGGACATGGATTTCTACTGTGATTGATCGATGACAGAGCAACCCAATAATGTCCCATAATTATCATAATCACGATCATTCTCTGTGGATTACTGCCATTAGTGGGAAAATTGCGTATATTGAGTCAAATGAACGGCTTTGGCTTTGCTTTTATCCTCTGCAGACAATTTTCGTAATAAATCTTTTCATCATTATTTGCTGCATGTTATGGATTATTGTCGTCAGAGATTACAAAACCTAAAGAAATATTTTAGACATCAGATGCCGCATTTCACATAAATTATCCATGCCCGTAACAATAATTGTGGCAATTACTGTATCATGAAAAATATAATTGTTATTGTTGTTGTATTCTCTTTATCTATATCTGAATAGAACTTTGGAATGGCTCAAAATGGCGGCTTTTCCTTGTCTGACCTTTTAGCATTTCGATTCTTTCTGAGTTTTGTTTCAGATATGATCTAGTATGGAAACCTGCATAAGTGCTCTCCGCTCATCTTGACCTTCCTAGCATGTTGTTGTGAATATATCACTGTATTTCAATTTGATTACCCACTGATGGTCTCTCGACCTAGGCCTATAGGTTGAATTACGACTAATCATAGTGATCTTAATCATAAAATAAGACTTCATTATATGCTTGATTATAGCCTCCCTGTTGGAGCACAACCATCACAGAAATAACAAAGTTTGAATTTAGATAAGCGATAGCGTATTATATATATATATATATATATATTTATATATATATATTTAGCCCTACTTCGACTACGATTCAGACATTCATTAACAGTTCACTTGATATGCAATGAATCAGCAGAACCAATTGTGACAACTATAGATTGCATCACTTGTGTCAGGCAACTGTCGTCTTCATAATGTGTTAAAGCAGCAACCTAGCAAGTCAATAACCAGGGCCTGCAGTGAGGAGAGTGAGAAAACACTTTTCTCTTCAGTAGGCATATTTCCTTCTCCCTCAAAGTTCATCTTTATTGCTGCTCTCATTTGGATCTGATCGTTTTCATCATTCTATATCAGGGTGGGATGTTATTGTGCAGGTTTTGTTTTCAGCCAAACATGACCTCACCAGGCAGTTGAAGATCATCATCACACATCGTCCTCGTCTTATTTCCCCGGTGAAAGCAAGGCGAGTGCTAGACAGGGAACTCGTCAATCTCGGGCAGCAGCTGTAGATTTAGGACGTTGCCATGGTGACAGAGGAGGAGGCAGAGAGGACCTGTATCAAAAACGTGTGGGGCTGCTGTGTGTGTGTGTGTGTGTGTGTGTGTGTGTGTGTGTGTGTGTGTGTGTGTGTGTGTGTGTGTGTGTGTGTGTTGTGTGGGGGTGGCAGCATGCACGCCCATCAAGGGAGCAGCTGGGTGTCACACACACCCACACACCTTCTATTATCACAAAGCCATGAAGAATCGACAAATCAGTGGCTTCCAAAGGTCTGACATATGCCAGCCTATACCCAATCTAGTCATGCTACTTTCTTGTTTTCCACCTCCAGTGCCACAAATGATATCAGCACTGTCTTCTTTTGTGGTACCATCATCCATCTGTGTGTAAAGTGATATCAACCTGTAAGGGTAAGATCAGCTTTGGGCCTCTGAAGATACAAGTCTATCCACTACACCGCTTCAAACCCAGCTCCTTCAATACGGACATTCGACTTGCCACACATTCCATCCAGATACATTTCTGAAAAATAAACACTTCTTCTAGTTATATTTGTTGTTTCATGTTGGTCTATGTATCGAGTGAGTCTAAATGTAGACTTCTATTGTCCAACTCTTCAAAACAAAATGTAACAAGTCAGTTGACCTCTCTGAGTTTCACTGAGTTGCAAATTTCGATAATGCAATGCTACCAATTTCTCCATGTCAGGCCTTCAAATTCTAAAAATCCCAATTTGATAACAGCAACTATTCACTTTCAAAACGTTCTAGGGTCAACCAGACCACTACAAATAAATGGGCTTTAAAACTAAAGCATTAATCCAACAAGTGAAGTCAAGCCGAGTGAATTAAATTTGTAGAGCCCTGAATCACAGTTACAGTCTCAAAGGGCTTTGCAGGCCCACACCCACCTAACCCTAAGCCCTCGAAAGGGTAATTCAATTCAACTCCCGAAACCTATGGGAAGAAACAATGCAGAGGAAAACCGAGATGGTCTTCTAACCAGTGATGGTTAGGAGCCTAATAGGTGCTGAATGGGCAGATGTAAAATGGCAGCACAAGACAAAGCATAAACACAGCTTAAAGCTACATTATGCAAGAATTTGAAATTGGTTCTTAAACACTTAACACGCATATTTAGGTACACACTCATTGGAGGCTACAAGGACCAAGGAGTCGGGTCTGGCTGCAGCCTGTAGGACATGGACATCCACATCCAACTGCAACCGTCCAGTGGCGAAGGGTGGTTCGCGGTGCATGGGCGTTGAAAGTTTCAATGTCTTCTTTCAATCCCTAACCCTAACTACTACTACCGTAAGCCTAACCTTAACCACTACTACCCTAACCCTAACCCTAACCACTACTACCCTAACCCTAATCCTAAACGATTAAGCGCTAGCTTATTAGCCAGATTTTTGCTTGCATGTGAATTGCACTATGTTCTTTCCATTAGCTTGTTAAAACTATTGTATTGTTTACCAAGATACATAGAAAATAATTTATCATGAAAAATGCCCCAAAAAATCGATGTTTAAAACGGGACATAATTTGCTAAACATCATCGCTGGCGTTAAACCTATGACAATTTTGACGGTAGCAGTTGGATGTGGATGTCCATGTCCTACAGGCTGCAGCCAGACACTATTGGGACCAAGGCTCATTGCCTGCTCAAGTCCATTCTAGAATCAGAGAAATGCCATTCCAGGATTCTTTACCGCCTTTCTTTTTCTAGCCAACAGCAACCAATCAACAGCCAGTTGACATCCACTAAACTTTACCCGTTGATGTTTTCAAATTATTAAACGTGACTCTCTACCTCCTAGCCTAGGAAAAATATGCTTGGACGGGCTTTAGGCAGAACAGGGAGATTACGATTAAGAGAGTAAGGTTTTTGAAAATAGTACATTACAACTCGAACAACAAAGAGACAGACAAACAAAACAAATGTCCCGACAACAGTATTATATAGTGCGTCACCTTGACAGAAGTTCCCACCAAAACATCAACAATCCTAGACCTCGTATTGAACGCAATTGGAGAGGAAAAAACAGAGGGAAAAAATAAAGAGAAAAGGAAATAAAGTACAGGCCAGAACAACTCATGCGTGACCTTGTATCTTCTTCAAATATAGAGTGGGGATCACATGGGAACCCACAGTGTTATTGTTCAGCGAGAATGCTTTTTTCTCTTTGGGAGACTAACAACCTCCTGGGGAAAGGTATTTACTCAGGCCAATAGCACTAGTGGGAGAAAAAGTCATTTGTTCCTTCCTGATAGGTGTG
>NC_136935.1:11056481-11058981 GCF_949987615.1 Pollachius pollachius
ACACACACGCACGCACGTTTGCGCTCACTCAAGCACTCACACAAAATCCCACTAACAAATACACACTCGCACCAGAGCAACAACTTTGACCCAGGTGGATATCTGTGTCACTTTATCTACACCCAGAACATTGGTGCATTTATTTTCATGTTCATATCAAATCAGTCACACAGTGTATCATTTATACTCGCAGCAATAACACACCAACCCTCTCTTCTCATACAATTCTCTAAACGCATCCTAAAAGACGGTAGTAGGAGAAGGCTACCACTGGACCTTTAATTTGACAGAGCCTCGGAGCAGTTTATGGACCGATCGGGTTTGTTAAGCCTAATGGTGCTTGTATTGATTGGGACCCGAGTATCGCTGCAAGCTGTAGGGCCTCCCTGGACAATGACTTCCTCAATAAGCATCTCTAAATGCGTTTGCCTCCTGGTTTATTGAGCCTCTTAAAATGGCCGCCATGTGGTTTGTTTGCACTGCTTTACAACCGTCGGTTTTGTAAGAGCCGAGTTGGGGTATCTCTCCAAAGGAGCTATTCAGCACACGAGTGGCGTCTATACATCATCAACTGGTTATAATGACGAGTACCCTGTTTAATAATCAAGTGGGGAGGACTTCTGTTTATTCAAGTCTCACAGGATATGTATTATTATCAGTATTAATATTATTACTTTAGTAATAGTAGCAGTAGTAGAAGTAGTAGTAGTAATAGTGGGCATAGAAAAAGTAATTGTTGAAATTGCAGAAGAAGTAATGGTTTATGATAAGATAATCTATTTTTTGTTATTATCCATTATCTAGCTTTATCTAATAGGGAATAAGCCTAAAAAACAAACGTCTCCAACGCATGGATGTATTCAAGAATGCTCACCCCTTCATTCCCAAACTGCCATTCTCTTCACTTGGATTAAAATGTGAAAATCCATTGTAATTGAGTCCTCTAAACACAAAGGATTTGGTGAAAGAATGGAGCATGCTTCTCTTCACTGGCTATATGAGGATCTTCTGCGGTCTCACCTTTGACCCCAGAGCAACCCAACCCGTCTATTCTAATCCAACCGTCATTGAGTATTACTACTTCTGTTTATGTAAGCACATTTTAGATTCAGTTTTAACATAAACAGTAGTATAGAGTGCGACCAGTAGTGCTCCCTGCATCAGCGTTATCACTGTGTGGTGAGGTGTGGTAAAGTAATACTCAGAGTGACTCAACTGTAGCCACGGCTAATCCCAGGGAACAATGGAGGTTCTCACCGGCCTGCTAAGAGCCTGGCCTCAGGTGTCAAGCCTCCTCCTGCCTCCACGCAGAGCCTGACACACATACACACGCACATATCGTACAGTGGGACTGGCCAGAGCCCACTCAGCTGTAGACAACATGCCCTGCGTTGTACACCAGTCGTCCAGAACATAAACCACGACGGGCTGCCCCCCACTCAGCAGCGGTTAATAACCATCGACAGCAGTCAGTGGTGTATGCAGCTTATTCCATGGTTACCACGGTTACCAACAAAACGATGCATAGATATGAGTGACTTCGATCTCTGTAACATTTGTTCGTGACTTTAATCAGCTGATGTTTTATTTAATTGACATCATTATATTTTAACTTTGAGCATATTGTTTTTGGGTTGTCATGTTAACATTTGGTCAACAGTTAAAGTCACACCCTCTTGAAACATAATTGACCAATCAAGGTACAAGGTACATGGATATGTGTGGACACTCCGCCCCCGTCGCCCTTCCACGCGTGTTGGTTCCTCATCGTAACCTTTGACAATGGTAATTGGCCCCTTGAATGTCAGAAGGGGATTGTGTTTGCCTTTAAGTGATTTCCTGTCTGGATTCTCTGCAATGTTTACTTCTTCTCACCTCCGGTCGCGCAAAAACAAAATCAAAGGAACCTGCTCGTTCATCACTTCTGTATCCCGAGCTCTCAAACGGACATTTCCCTCGCGTTTAGGCAAAAAAAGAGAAGCGGTCACATTGTCGACGTGTTTGTATAGCGCAACAGCAGTGCTGCTCTTTAGAAAATACGGACCGACGCGCACACATGCACACACACAATAGAAAAACCACCGGAACGATAAGTCGCCAGCGGAATTAGCTGGACACAGCCCCATTTAAGCTTTGATGATGTGGCTTTTAAAATATGTCCACTGTTTGCTCTGCTAATGGAGCGCGGCGCTCCGTCCAGCTGCCTGCCTGTGACGCTGTACTGGAGAGGGGCCTGGAAACCTTGGAGAGATAACATTACCCCCACCACTAATGTCCTTTTAAAATGGAAAGCGCATGAGAGGGCCCACGTACACACACACGGCGCTGGGCATGGCTCCGCGCTCGCTGCTTCACTTGATGTTGTTGTGCGAGCGTCATCGTGTCCTTATGCCCTGTCCCTTTACACACACACACACACACACACACACACACACACACACACACACACACACACACACACACACACACACACACACACACACACACACACACACACACA